>NC_084632.1:11403882-11421382 GCF_033978795.1 Nerophis ophidion | reverse complement strand
AAAGAAGGTGCAAACTTGGTAACAAATGGAGGAATAATTAATTCCCAAGAAAAACAGCACATGGTGCATCGTCTGGCGGTAGTTTGCGGGAATATGTTCAACAATTATGCGGCAAAAGCGTTGCTACAAAAAGTAGCAGCGCTGCTAATTTGTAGCATCCTTTGAAAAGTCACCCGCTAGAGAATGACGCGTGCTTGAAACTCTGCATGTCAGTGCCACACCAACAATATACAGAAGCAATAATTTCCAGAAGTGAAGTGAATTATATTTATATAGCGCTTTTTCTCTAGTGACTCAAAGTGCTTTACATAGTGAAACCCAATATCTAAGTTACATTTAAACCAGTGTGGATGGCACTGGGAGCAGGTGGGTAAAGTGTCTTGCCCAAGGACACAACGGCAGTGACTAGGATGGCGGAAGCGGGGATCGAACCTGCAACCCTCAAGTTGCTGGCACGGCCACTCTACCAACCGAGCTATACCGCCCAGATCAACACCGTATGAAAAAAAATCAACAATAGAAGGAGATAATGTCCGCAGGAACTTACCACAGAACTAAGGACATACACTTTTTGATTTCCTATTATACAACTCATTTTTATTTGACAGTTTTTGAAATATTTTGTGTGAAATCATGCACTAAAGTGCACTTTATTTGTTTTTAACTATTGTAGTGGCGTTCTGTACAAAAAGTGCACTTTAATTTAGTGTTGTTTTGATATGTCATCTTAGTGACATCATGCACAAAAGTACACTCATAGCTTGTTTTAAAATGTCTCTGACAATGTTGCACTTTCTGTTTTGGAAATGACATGAATGTTTGTGCCACTGCTTAATAACTGTTTAATAAACACAGTTTTGGTAAAATTTACTTAGTTGTGATTTCCCTCTCTGCATGAAAGTTTAAAATGAGCATATATTAATGCAGTATGAACAAGAAAGTTTTAATCTAGACACAGAATCATCATACTGCTGTGATTATATGCATCAAGGCTAAGGCAAAATATTGCGATATATATCGTGTATCGTGACATGGCCCAAAAATATTGAGATAATAATAAAAGGCCGTATCGCCCAGCCCTACATCAGGGCAGCTAAAACGTGACAAATGGCGTCTCATTTTCCTTCCCACCTGAGGAAGAGGTGTTTTGAAATAGTCAAAGCATGCGGCAAGGTGAAGAAGGTGTTGCATTCCACAGTGATTGTGTGATGTGGTGGACTGATTAACAAGGCAAAGACATTCCCCCTCCTAAAACTTAGCATTTACACTTATGTGCTAATGGCAGAGAAGAATCCTTTGCATGAAATCTTTTGGTTTGCAAGACAAAAACAATTAGTTGAGCAAGGGACCGAAATTCTCCTCGGCTGGAGCGAGGAAAAATCCCCCTCATGCAATTTTTTTTGCAATTCCGTGTCCAAGGAAAACAAAGTCAAGCGAACATTTTATTCAGGAGGGTAACATGTGGTGGTTTATATAAGGACCACTTGCTGCGCTAACCCCGCCACGAGCCTCACACACGCATCTTCCAACAGAACCTTCAGCGCCACAAGGCACTACACACTCCATCTGTGGACACCTCGGACCCCGAGACCAGTGCCGCTAAAGTCAGACATCTGTGTCAGAGCCAGCGTCATGCTGTGACCCCACACAGCAAGGCCCTGCACCCAGGACTGGAGGGTGGTGTCGAGGTAAGTTGTTTCTACAAGGTTTTGGGGTTCTTAACCGACCTTTTTTTTGCATTGTGTTCAGGAGGGATGACCTACATGCAGACTACAAGGAACTCTGTTGATAAAGACTTCACCTATATTGTAGATATATACACATTAGAGAAGCAAATACACCACATCACATGATCACTACTCCACAACATCATAAATCAATGAGCTATCCGCCAAAGCACAGATACACCGGCACACGTCTTTGTCCCAAAGCATACAAATAAACCATGTAGGGGGGCGACAGCTGAATAAATGAGCCCTCGGTCTTTTCAGTGATAACACCCTCCGCCTCCGGCCCCCAATGAGTGGATTAAAAAAAGACAGTGAAGTACACTCATCACTGATAATTCACCGTTGCTCTTGTTCACATGAAGTGGCTGGAGCATTACTCTGGCACTTGCCTTTTTTTTAGGTGTAGTTTGACCAAGTTGCCAGATGAGGTCAGCATTGTTTCCAATCACATGAGGTCTGTTTTCCTAAATGATCACATTTTTCATTGATCCAAACGTGAAACAAAGACAGTCGAGTATTTTATAGGGTAAGTTGACTTCATTTGTGAGATAAACAAGACAGGAGCAGAGGTAACAACAAGCTTTCAAACCGGTTTGAGTGGGATTGCGCGATAAAAGCATAAAAGGATGGGAATCAGCACCCCCAAGTCAGAGACCATGGTTCTCGCCCGGAAAAGTGTGGAGTGCCATCTCCGGGTTGGGGAGGAGACCCTGTCCCAAGTGGAGGAGTTCAAGTACCTCGGAGTCTTGTTCACAAGTAAGGGAAGACTGGATCGTGAGATCGACAGGCGGATCGGCGCGGCGCTTTAAGTAATGCGGACGCTGTATCGATCCATTATGGTGAAGAAGGAGCTCTCAATATACCGGTCGTTCTACGTTCCAATCTTCACCTATGGTCATGAGCTTTGGTTTATGACCGAAAGGACAAGATCACGGGTACAAGCGGCCGAAATGAGTACTCCTGCGTCAGGTGGCGGGGCTCTCCCTTAGAGATAGGGTGAGAACATGCCATTCGGTGGGAGCTCAAAGTAGAGCCGCTGCTCCTCCACATCGAGAGGAGCCAGATGAGGTGGTTCGAGCATCTGGTCAGGATGCCACCCGAACGCCTCCCGAGGGAGGTGTTTAGGGCACGTCCAACCGGTAGGAGGCCACGGGGAACACCCAGGATAGGTTAGGAAGACTATGTCTCCCGGCTGGCCTGGGAACGCCTTGGTATCCCCGGGAAGAGCTGGACGAAGTAGCTGGGGAGAGGAAAGTCTGGGCTTCCCTGCTTAGGCTGCTGCCCCTGCGACCCGACTTCAGATAATCCAATCCAATCCAATCCACTTTATTTATATAGCACATTTAAACAACAATAAAGTTTCCAAAGTGCTGCACAGCCATGTTAAAAACAATATTATGCTCCACCAATGACTGAATAAAACAAAAAATGAATAAAAATAAAACCAATAAAAACAATATAAAAACAAATATGATTAAAAACTATTTTAAAAGGTAAAATCAATTAAAACAGTAAAATAAAAATCAAAGTGTATAAAAAACACAGAGGACAGACGACCACACAACTCATGTAGTGTTAAAAGCCAAAGAATAAAAGTGGGTCTTAAGACGAGACTTAAAACACTCCACTGTGGAAGCAGTTTGAACATGGAGCGGCAGAGTGTTCCAGAGCTTAGGGCCGACCACAGAGAAGGCCCTGTCTCCCCTGGTCTTAAGTCTGGTCTTGGGCACCACGAGCTGGAGGTGGCTCTCGGACCTCAGAGCGCGCGCGCAGGAATGTAAATTTGGATGAGGTCCGAGATATATTGAGGTGCCAGTCCATGTAAAGATAAGCGGAAGACGATGAATGGATGGATGGATGGGCAATAAAAATATACACAAAAAATGTATTGGATAAAACGTTAAATTTTATTAATTTTTTCTTTTATTTGGGAAGAAACCGGAAGTTGCAAAGCAAAGTTTCATGAACAAAGGCACTTGCTCTCGGGTAACCGAGCAATGCGTGAAGTGATCACTGATCAGTGGGAGTGACACGCTAACGAGCCAATCAGGTAACAGTACCAACTATCAGTTGCTAGGAGTGTAACACTAAGTGTATTTGTATTGAACCTTTGCGGTACAGGGGTTTCAGTTTGGCGGGCGTACCGAACGAGTTTGTAAGCAAAAGTCTTCACAAGCTGCTCTGCTTTCTGCCTCTGTCTCAGCAGCAAGCATTGTACCACCCACACAACCATCTGATTGGTTACATACAAAGCCAATCAGCAGTGCGTATTCAGAGCGCATGGAGTCAATGCTTCAGCGTCGCGCGGATATTCGTTTAGCAGGAGAGCAGCGAACAGCGTACTCTCCCCAAATTATAAAAAACACCTCCCAGTCACAACTATTACAACCCTCACTATGAGCCCATTGACCTTCTAGAAACTTAAATTGCAGCTCAGCTCGCTCGCAGTTCTGGCTTGAGGTGAAGGCTAATAAGCTTTTAGCGTAACGTTAGCTCATTTTGCAGTGTGTGTGTGGGTGTGTGTGTGTGTGTGTGTGTGTGTTTGTGTGTGTGTGTGTGTGTGTGTGTTTGTGTGTTTGTGTGCGTGTGTTAGGGGCAGCAAAGCCCTGTCCGTCTGTTATTTCATTGAACTCCATGGTGTTCAGGGGTGAATAGTCTCTCCTATTGCTATTGTGCTATTTTTTCTGCTATATTTACATTAATCATTAGTAATGTAGCAGCCTTGTTTTGAATGGCAGGGTCCCTGCTATCACATGTTGATACAAATATAACATTTGCATAATAAAAGTCAACTACAGGCTTCCCAAATGCTGTAATAAATTAAGCATGATGAGTTGACTTGAAACAACTTGAGGCAGTTTAATGTGGATTAACGTGGACAAAATTATTATAGTGTTCCCAATGTAAAAAGGATAAAGCCATTGTTTACAAATTTGGTAAATAAATAACCAAAGAATGTATATTTTGTTGTTTTCTTACTGTAGCGAAAATTAACCGAACCGTGACCTCTAAACCGAAGTACGTACCGAACCAAAATTTTTGTGTACCGTTACACCCCTATTGGTTGTGCTATCTTGTTGTCTTACGGTTCATTCTTCGAATGGAGTGTGAAGAGAAAGTAATTATGAAAATTGTCGAGGTGACTTTCCCTTTTTATTGGAGAGTGTGGCAGTTTTGGGGATTTTTAAAAACGGACCGTAGCCAGACCAATGTGGACGACCTATGTCACGTTTACCCTTTCTGTAACATCCTGGCACTAAACCTGCAAAAAATTGTTCTTTTCAGGTTTCTCTATGTTCTCTACATTTTCCCACTTTGCACTGTTTTGTTGGACTTTATTAAGCATTTACCCACCTGCTCCCAGTGCCACTCACACTGGTTTAAATGTAACTTACTGTATTTTTTCGGATTATAAATCGCTCCGGAGTATACATCGCACCGGACAAAAATGCATAATAAAGAAGGAAAAAAACATATATACGTCGCACTGAGTATAAGTCACGTTTTTGGGGGAAATTTATTTGATAAAATCCAACACCAAGAATAGACATTTGAAAGGCAATTTAAAATAAATAAAGAATAGTGAACAACAGGCTGAATAAGTGTACGTTATATGAGGCATAAATAACCAACTGAGAAGGTGCCTGGTATGTTAACGTAACATATTATGGTAAGAGTCATTCAAACAACTATAACATATAGAACATGCTATACCTTTACCAAACAATCAGTCACTTCTAATCGCTAAATCCAAAGACATTTTCTTCCTTGATGTCGCTTCTAAACAACTCTGCCAACTCCGAAGATATGCGCCGCTTCCTCTTGTCGTTTTCTGCTGCATATTTCACTACGTCCGGCTTGTAATCTGAAGTAAATGATCTCCTTTTCGGTCCAATTTTTGTTCAGCCATTCTCAGTTTTTATAAGTTACCGCCAACGATGAAATGATCCATTTTAATAGCTACGGCAGTAGCATATGGCATATAGCAGTTAGCATTCCATGACCCACAATGCACTTTTGCCATGACCCTCCCCCGCCGAAATTCTTATTGGTTGACGTGTTAGTGACGATTGCTGACATTTTCTTCGCCTCGTCCGCGAATGAGATGAATAATATTATTTGATATTTTACGGTAATGTGTTAATAATTTCACACATAAGTCTGCTTTTTGCAGATGATGTTGTCCTGATGGCTTCATCTGACCGGGATCTTCAGCTCTCACTGGATCGGTTTGCAGCCTAGTGTGAAGCGACCGGAATGAGAATCAGCACCTCCAAGTCCGAGTCCATGGTTCTCGCCCGGAAAAGGGTGGAATGCCATCTCCGGGTTGGGGAGGAGACCCTGCCCCAAGTGGAGGAGTTCAAGTACCTAGGAGTCTTGTTCACGAGTGGGGGAAGAGTGGATGCTGAGATCGACAGGCGGATCGGTGCGGCGTCTTCAGTAATGCGGACGTTGTACCGATCCGTTGTGGTGAAGAAGGAGCTGAGCCGGAAGGCAAAGCTCTCAATTTACCGGTCGATCTACGTTCCCATCCTCACCTATGGTCATGAGCTTTGGGTTATGACCGAAAGGATAAGATCACGGGTACAAGCGGCCGAAATGAGTTTCCTCCGCCGTGTGGCGGGGCTCTCCCTTAGAGATAGGGTGAGAAGCTCTGCCATCCGGGAGGAACTCAAAGTAAAGCCGCTGCTCCTTCACACACGAGAGGAGCCAGATGAGGTGGTTCGGGCATCTGGTCAGGATGCCACCCGAACGCCTCCCTAGGGAGGTGTTTAGGGCACGTCCAACCGGTAGGAGGCCACGAGGAAGACCCAGGACACGTTGGGAAGACTATGTCTCCCGGCTGGCCTGGGAACGCCTCGGGATCCCCCGGGAAGAGCTAGACGAAGTGGCTGGGGAGAGGGAAGTCTGGGTTTCCCTGCTTAGGCTGTTGCCCCCGCGACCCGACCTCGGATAAGCGGAAGAAGATGGATGGATGGATGGAAGTCGCTCCGGACTATATGTCGCACCCCCGGCCAAACTATGAAAAAAACTGCGACTTATAGTCGGAAAAATACGGTAGATATTGGCTTTCACTATGTAAAGCGCTTTGAGTCACTAGAGGAAAAAGCTCTATTTAAATATAATGCACATCACTTCACTTCACAGTTCCAGATTTACACTATAGGATAGAAATTTACAGAAAAATTGAGAAGACATAAAAATTCAAAGACATTCAAATTATACATGTATTTATCATTTAAATATTACAAAAAAAAAGGAACAATTCATAAAAGCAATAGTATCAATACTAATGATAATAAAATAAATAATAATTATTTTATGTTTTTAATAAAAAAAATGATAATAATGAAAGTCCGTATTTGCTAAATAAATAACAATTACAAATAGCGGCTGGCCTCATTGTACCATGAGGTGAACAGTGACAATTGCAGGATGCTGGAAGTATGTTATTAAGTAGCTCCAAACACTGGAATTGTCGGATGTGTTGTCTACCAATGCGGTGGTCAAAGTGCAGACAATGGAGACTAAACAAAATATGACTTACAAGAGTGACGGCTTTTCTGTTGATGGAAGCTCTGTTTGTCCTTTCACGAAATCAACAGACCGAAGTAGGTGTGTCTACTGCCCCCAAAGTTTCCGCAACAACATACAGAAGGAACTGTCCTCCTCACCCCCTTAAATTGTTACATAATCCCCAGACTTGTGCATAAACAACTCAGACCTCCGTAAGTCTCATAGCCCACAAGAGACCTTTCCCAAAGGACACAGGGAGACGGTGGGGGGCATGAGAAGGATTCATAGTGCTTTAATAGTCATGATAAACATCAACATTTTTGAGACTGCGGACGAGCTTAAGCCATGTTGAATAGATTAAGAGTGGTCTTGTTATTTCAGACCCTTAGTCACAGAGAAACACAAGCTTAACGCTTAACACCACTTCTGAAACCATCAATCTCCAATTGCAAACCCAGCAGGAGTCCGTGTTGACGGTTATTCGATCCACACTCATTACTGTCCAAAGTTTCCTTGACTAAAACCCGTTTTTATGCAAAACCACTCGTTCCTCCTGAAATACTTGGATTTGGATCTGCCCCACTTAGTTGCCGTAATGCGATTAGACATGGTGTGCTAAAAGCACGGATACAGTGAAATTTCAGCTCTCGTACATCTCGAAATTCAAGCTCACGCAAAACTTTAGAGCACTGGTGGAACATTTGGGCAAAATATGCCTTCAAAAGACAAACAGCTCATTGGCATTCAAACGAAAGACACATTAAGCGGTGTGATTTCGGTAGCACTTTAAAACTCTAGCTTAATTTCAGCAGTAAGGCTACACTTTTGGCAGCACACTTCTAAAACATTATTGAAACTTGTAGAAAATCATGAAAATAGTAAAGTACAGGACTAGGGATGTGTGATAAGGCCTAAAATCTATATCACGATATACAGTATATTGCAAAAACGATGTGTCCATCCATCCATCCATTTTCTACCGCTTATTCCCTTTTGGGGTCGCGGGGGGGGGGGGCGCTGGCGCCTATCTCAGCTACAATCGGGCGGAAGGCGGGGTAAACCCTGGACAAGTCGCCACCTCATCGCAGGGCCAACACAGTTAGACAGACAACATTCACACTCACATTCACACACTAGGGCCAATTTAGTGTTGCCAATCAACCTATCCCCAGGTGCATGTCTTTGGAGGTGGGAGGAAGCCGGAGTACCCGGAGGGAACCCACGCATTCACGGGTAGAACATGCAAACTCCACACAGAAAGATCCCGAGCCTGGATTTGAACCCAGGACTGCAGGAACTTTGTATTGTGAGGTAGATGCACTAACCCCTCTCCTACCGTATCACAATATATTATTTGGTATGTAAATAGTATTAAAATCATTTAAAGACAGGTTACAAAAGCTCCTAATTTGGCTGCTGACATGAAGTAACAGTTGTAAGATTTTTTTCAAAACTACCGTATTTCCTTGAATTGCCGCAGGGCATATAGTATGCGCCTGCCTTGAATTACTGCCGGGTCAAACTCGCTTCCCAAAATAATCAGCGCATGCTTAGTATTACCGCCTGGTCAAACTCGTGACGTCACGAGTGACACTTCCCCTGTCATAATTTTCAAAATGGAGGAGGTTGATTTCAATACCAGTAATTTGAAATCACATAAAGGGAAGAAGATTAAGAGCTATTCAATAGGATTTTAGGTCAAAGCTTACATCACACTCAAATTTTTACTGCATACCTTTGGTAAGTGCTGGAGTGAAAAGAGGTTTCAAAATAATTAGCGCATGCTTACTTTTACCGCATGCCTTTGGTAGGCGCAGGAGTGAGAAGAGGTTTTAAATTAATTAGCGCCTCCGCGGAAATTCAAGGAAATACGTTATTACTAATCTATTTGCTAATTTACTCTTAATATCTGGTTACTTTGTGTTGTAACATGGTTCTATCTGTACTTGTGTTAAAATGTAAGAAACACTTATTATTCTGTTGTTTGGATACCTTACATTAGTTTGAGATGACATGTGGGTATTGATCCAATACCAAGTAGTTATGGGGGCAGTATTGGTCATACCAACGCTGATACTGAAACTTCCAATTTTCAAGATTATTGAGTGATTGTATCTTTGTTCTATCTATCCATCCATCCATCCATCCATCCATCTTCTTCCGCTTATCAGAGGTCGGGTCGCGGGGGCAACAGCCTACGAAGGGAAACCAAGACTTCCCTCTCCCCAGCCACTTCGTCTAGCTCTTCCCGGGGGATCCCCAGGCATTCCCAGGCCAGCAGGGAGACATGGTCTTCCCAACGTGTCCTGGGTCTTCCCCTTGGCCTCCTACCAGTTGGACGTGCCCTAAACACCTCCCTAGGGAGGCGTACGGGTGGCATCCTGACCAGATACCCGAACCACCTCATCTGGCTCCTCTCATGACCATAGGTGAGGATGTGAACGTAGATCGACCGGTAAATTGAGAGGTTTGCCTTCCGGCTCAGCTCCTTCTTCACCACAACGGATCGGTACAGCGTCCGCATTACTGAAGACGCCGCACCGATCCGCCTGTCGATCTCACGATCCACTCTTTCCTCACTCGTGAACAAGACTCCTAGGTACTTGAACTCCTCCACTTGGGGCAGGGTCTCCTCCCCAACCCATAGATGGCATTCCACCCTTTTCCGGGCGAGAACATCTTTGTTCTAATCGGATAAAAACACAGAATGGCTGTGTAACAAAATGAATGAAATATTAAAATGATTTACTTCTATTGGCTCTGATATAAACCTTTGTTTTTTGCCATTAAAGTTGTCCTGTATCCAGGGATTTGCAGCATTTCCTGGGTTTGTAAAAACTTACAAAAAACACAAAATGTTGTTTTTGATAATAAAAAATTACAATATAAAAACCGTACTATCGACCAAATAATGATATACTTTGTATATTTACCACCCACCTTTGTTTACGTCAAGGGTTCTTGCTTGCAGTTAGCGGTTAGCTGACCTTCCCATGGTGTGTAGTATAACGTATTTAGCTATTCCTTGTCCACAATTGATGATACTTGTAAGAAATGTAGTTTATTTGCCACCATGGAGGTGAGGATTGCGGCTTTAGAAGTGGCTTTGCACCATGGAGCAAAGCTAGCCGCGAGCTACAATGCTACATTGGGCTTGTTCGCTCGTCACTGTCCAATTTGAAGACCGCTAAAAAATGTGTCAAAATCCATTGTCATGATATAACGATAGTATTAAAAAGTACCGGCAGCAAAATTAATATATCGTCTTATTTCCGCAACCCTACCTGTAAATGTCCCATTGGTATGTCCTTTAGACGATTCTCAGTGAGTAATGTCCAACTTTTTGTCAACAATCGACATTGATTTTGACATGTAATGGATGCGGTGCGTTTGAGTCCATCCTCTGTGCTGTTTGACAAAAAGGAGTAATGAATACAGACCTCGACTGCGATTTAAGCTTTGAGGGCTACCTGGTAATGTGTCATACTGTATACTTGTCACTACTTATCAAAAAGTGTTATATGTGTATGTTCTGTGAAATATTAAATGAGTGGTTGATGTAAGTTTAATCCGTGACATTTCAATATTTTACTGGAATTTTAGTTCATCCCTAAAGGCCCAGTGGGTAGGTTTGCCAAATGATAAATACTACCATTTATGCTTGCATTAGCATTAGAAAGTGTGAACGCCTTTGACTCTGTGGGAAGCAGCAACAGGACACTGTTAGGGTTTCTGTGTGCTCAGCAAACTTTCCCTGTAAATGTACAGCCTAAATGTCATCAATGTTTCCAAAGATAAAGTTGACGAGATGTAAACGTAACCTCAAAAACAGTGAGATCTTTGAGACCTGTAGTCGGTTATGTAAGCTGTTACATTTTGGGAGAAGGTTCAGATATCTACTCATCAGTTCCTCCAGGTAACTTAAAAGTCGTGTTGGGTTCAGGATCAGGAGCTTGGCACAACGTACAAAAGGGAGTACCTCAAGTCCTGTAATCCGTTCAAAATGATGTACTCAATGTCTTTGAAGGGGGATGCAATTGAATTAGGTTGGGTCTTTTGAATATAACCCACCGCCTGTTAAGTAAATGTGTTCGTTGTTTTTACACAGAAATGTGAGTCAAATCTTAAACCAAATAACACATCAAAGCCTAATCAGGAGTTACATAAACGGGTGATTCTGTGTGAAAAGTTGGGGTAATAGAATCTATGCCAGTATATGAGCTTTACAAGGAGAACTGCAGTTTTGAGGGAATTCTGCCTATAATTCCCAAACTTTATGAGAGACAAGAACACATTATTTTAATGCATTCTAAATTGTAAATAAACAAATAAAAGTCAGCTTACAGTGAAGTCAATGGGAGAACCTCTATTACGCCCATAAATCCCTCTAAATAACCATCCAAAAACCGGCAACAATACTTCATTTACATATTGCAATCCAGAATATTAACAAAGTATTAGCGATATTGTAAATAGCACGAACTCAGACCAATTTTTTAGCAACGCCGTGATCACAGAGTTAATATTTATTGACGCCACCAGCTGAGCTTGTGAAAGTTACTTCTAGATCATAAATATTGCCTCTCACCCGTCTTAACAGTCGACATCCCAGTGAGAGCAGACATTGTAAAGTAAGTGATGTTTTATTATATTAGTAAGCTCTCATGAAGTCTGCAGTAAGTAATAATCATTGATGTTGTCCAACGTTGTGATGAGTTTTTAAAATGACTGCGCCGCCATATGCTTCCAGTGAGCAAAATACATATATATTACATCTTATTATGAATGTGCCTGTTACTACATTACATACCGTATTTTTCGGACTATAAGTCGCAGTTTTTTTTCATAGTTTGGTGCGACTTATGTGTGAAATTAATAACACATTACCGTAAAATATCAAATAATATTATTTAGCTAATTCGCGGAAGAGACGAAGAAAATGTCAGCAATCGTCACACACACACGTCAACCAATAAGAATTCGGCGGGGAAGGGTCATGGCAGAAGTGCATTGTGGGTCATGGAATGCTAACTGCTATATGCTACTGCCGCAGCTATTAAAATGGATCATTTCATCGTTGGCGGTAACTTATAAAAACTGACAAGGGCTGAACAAAAATGTCACCGAAAAGAAAATCATGTACTGCAGATTACAAGCTGGATGTAGTGAAATATGCAGCAGAAAACGACAAGAGGAAGCGGCGCATAGCTTTGGAGTTGGCAGAGTTGTTTAGAAGCTACATCAAGGAAGAAGATTTCATGGAATTTATCGATTAGGAGTGCAGATTGTTTGGTAAACATATAGCATGTTCTGTATGTTATAGTTATTTGAATGACTCTTACCATAATATGTTACTTTAACATACCAGACACCTTCTCAGTTGGTTATTTATGCGTCATATAACGTAAACTTATTCAGCCTGTTGTTCACTATTCTTTATTTATTTTAAATTGCCTTTCAAATGTCTATTCTTTGTGTTGGATTTTATCAAATAAATTTCACCCAAAAATGCGACTTATACTCCAGTGCGACGTATATGGGTTTTTCCTTCTTTATTATGCATTTTCGGCCGGTGTGACGTATGCTCCGGAGCGACTTATAATCCGAAAAATACGGTATATACTTACAGCGCATATATAAAACCTTGATGGAGGCGTTTGGTTGTTTTTTAAGCGCTTTATAGGCAGAAAAGAGCAGCTCGCGTTGGCTCCGTTGCAAGCGGACTTTGCTCGGATTTATTTACTAGTTAGAATGCATCATATGTGTGCTTGTCTTACATAAGGATTGTAACTCACTATGTTCTCAAATAATTAGTTTTTTTGTATATTCACACTTACATCTGAAGTCCCAAGGTCCATGCACACTCTTTAATCCGGCTATTGGTCATACGCCCCCCGTACACTGAGGGGCGCTTATATCCTTTTAGTGCACAAGGATGTATTGCTTTTTAGGTTGACCTATGACAGGGGTCACCAATGCGGTGCCCACGGGCACCAGGTAGCCCGTAAGGACCAGATGAGTCGCCTGCTGGCCTGTTCTAAAAATAGCTCAAATAGCAGCACTTACCAGTGAGCGGCCTCTATTTTTTAAATCTTATTTATTTACTAGCAAGCTGGTCTCGCTTTGCTGGACATTTTTAATTCTAAGAGAGACAAAACTCAAATAGAATTTGAAAATCCAAGAAAATATTTTAAAGACTTGGTCTTCACTTGTTTAAATAAATTCATGTATTTATTTAACTATGTTTCTTCTAACTTTCAGAAAGACAATTTTAGAGAAAAAATACAACCTTAAAAATTATTTTAGGATTTTTAAACACATTTACCTTTTTACCTTTTAAATTCCTTCCTCTTCTTTCCTGACAATTTAAATCAATGTTCAAAGATTTTCTTTTTTTATTGTAAAGAATAATAAATACATTTTGATTTAACTCTTCATTTTAGCTTCTGTTTTTTCAACGAACAATATTTGTGAAATATTTCTTCAAACTTATTATGATTAAAATTAAAAATATATACTCTGGCAAATCTAGAAAATCTGTAGAATCAAATTTAAATCTTATTTCAAAGTCTTGATTTTTTTTTTTGTTCTGGAAAATCTAGAAGAAATAATGATTTGTCTTTGTCAGAAATATAGCTTTGTCCAATTTGTTATTTAATCTAACAAAATGCAGATTGGATTTTAACCTATTTAAAACATGTCATCAAAATTCTACAATTAATCTTAATCAGGAAAAATTACTAATGATGTTCCATAAATTCTTTTTTACATTTTTTCCAAAAAGATTCGAATTAGCTAGTTTTTCTCTTCATTTTTTTCGGTTGAATTTTGAATTTTAAAGAGTCAAAATTGAAGATAAAATGTTTCAAAATTATTTTTCATTATTTTCGTGTTTTCTCCTCTTTTAAACCATTCAATGAAGTGTTTTTTTCATCATTTATCCTCAACAAAAAACCTTCCGTAGAAGGAAAAAAAATGTACGACGGAATTTAGTTGATTTCTCTTCATTTATGCAAAGTTCAAACATTTTACAATTTTGCTCTTTAATCCTGTACTAACATGAGATAATGCAACAAATTGTGTCTCTTATTTGTACTTAAAGTTCTAATTTGAATGACAATAAAAGGAAGCCTAAGTCTTTGAATGACAATAAAAGGAAGCCTATGTCTATTTCGAGCATGCTTTGAGCCTGTTTAATATCACAAGACAAGCTTGAGGAGAAGAAAATTATAAAAAAAAATATATGTGAAAGATCTTTTTTTACCTTGAAATTCAAGCCCAGTGGAGACCCTGTAGAAATCACAGTTGTGCAATCCTACAATCCAGCGGATCAGCAAATTACCTTCCTGTAATTATTTTAAAAAATCTAAATGTGCCTTTTATTATGTTAGATCATTATTATGTAATCTGTATGACATGTTGCAGTAAAAGAACACACCAAAAACGACTCGAGGGGTCACTTTACAGTTTACCCTCAAAGACTCAGAGGCGTCTCCTTCCAAGTCTAACCTTGCAGATGAATTATAGACAAAGGGAGGTTTATGGAAGCATCATCATTTGCCTGTAATTACTGTAAATAGAGCGATTATGAATAAAGCGGAACTGTTAGGAAGCCCGCAGGCCACTTTTGGGGGGGACAACACCGACGCGCACATTTATGCACGCAACATTGCCAAATGTATTGCGATTGCTTCTTCACGGTGACATTTAAAACATGTCTGTAAAAGAAAATAGAAAGACACCTAAATAATTCACTTGACAAACCAGTCTTTGAGTTAATTTAATTGTGATAAGAGCAAACGAGAAAAGTGTATGACCATAACGAGACAGAAATGACATGCCATTGTGTAAATAAGATAAATAAAATGAGTCGTTCTTAGATAAAACAAGATATGGGAGACACGTACTGTGTGAACCGTATCCTTAAATTGTTTTGATTTAGTGTGAACACTGAATCACCGCAGATAATACATGTTGCAAAATGAGTTATTTACACAGAAAGATTTGGTAAACATCTAATTACATACCTGAATTGTTTCCAAATGGCAGTAAAACGGCTGATTAAAAAAACAAAAAAACAGAAGTCATCATAATTGAACCCACTAACTGCAGAAGCTAGCTCTCCATTCATCTAAACAGACTCAATAACTCCATGCTGACATCTTCGTGTATTTACTGAGAAATTTGTGAAACTGAAACAAAAACGAAAATAATGCCTTTAGTTAATAATACTAACACAGACACTCGTAAAAGTGTTAGCATATTAGCTAATGCTAACGACGCTCGGTAGCACATACAAATATGCATTAAAACACCTCTACAGAAACCACGCATGGGATAGTTTAGTAAGTATAAACCGTTTTAAGTATATTATAAAACTTACAAACGTTGCTTGGAGTGATACGAGTAGGAACGCTATGGATGGCTAGAAGCCGCACAGTTGAAAACGTAGGAACAAAGTAGCGGCTTATAGTACAGAATTTACAGTAGATTTGTGTGCCTAGTAAAGACGAGTCGAGTAATTGAGATTAATTCTCTCGCAAGTAATGACTTACAGAGTATTTTAGAAATAAATCCCACTGACTTAATATTTTATATAATAAATAGGGCGGTCAAACAACAGAAATATGAAGCGTGATTTATTATCGTTACAACAGCGTTAACTAAATATATCAAATTCACGACCGTCACCTCGAATAATGACTGACTCAAAACAGGCCAACAAAGTCAAGAAAGTTTCGATTATGCTGTGTTGTGGCTAGGGATGTAGCAATTAACTGTAATAATAATAACCGAGGTAAACTCTTGAAAGGTTAGTCTTACGGCTGACAATACCATGGGAGGAAGGGGTTGAAGAGGCTTACGAGAGGAAAAGAAACAAATATTCTGACCTGGCAGCTGAAGCATCCCAGAACAGCTGGAAGACCAACATTTTCCCAGTAGAGGTGGGATGCAGGGGATGTATTGCCACATCTACCATCAGTCTGTTGAGGAAAATGGGGGTGAAGGGACGCTCCCTCCAACAGGCTATCAAGCCCATGTCAAATGCTGCCAAAAAAGCCAGCAACTGGCTCTGGATTAAGCGCAAAGACCCCAACTGGGCGGTAAAATAAGAGACAATGGTATGCGGTCAGTCTTAGGCCTGACTCAGGGAAAAGGACGACCCTGCCATGCATAGTCCGACAGGATATGGAGGGTATGGCATGGAGGGGGGTGTACCTGGGACGTTAGGTACACCGTTGAGCCCTCTGGAGACGTCGTGGGCTTCAAATCAACGAAACGTCGATGAAGCAGGGTGCCCACCCGAAGACCACAATGAAATACTTACCCTCCCTTTCACCACTCCACACCGACTGCTACCGTCAAGACTGTTCTTACTTACCAAAGGGATTGAAACATCAAGTTCTATTTGCTTTACATTATATAATAAATAGGGCGGTCAAACAATGAAGCGTGATTTATTATCGTTACAACAGCGTTAACTAAATATATCAAATTCACGACCGTCACCTCCAATAATGACTGACTCAAAACAGGCCAACAAAGTCAAGAAAGTTGCGATAATGCTGTATTGTGGCTAGGGATGTAGCAATTAACGGTAATAATGATAACCGAGGTAAACTCTTGAAAGGTTAGTCTTACGGCTTG
The DNA here is from genome assembly GCF_033978795.1 of Nerophis ophidion. NCBI lineage: Eukaryota > Metazoa > Chordata > Actinopteri > Syngnathiformes > Syngnathidae > Nerophis > Nerophis ophidion. The sequence goes on along the minus strand of NC_084632.1, from coordinate 11,404,487 downwards.
AAATTAAAATGCTTAAAAAAAAACATGATTGATCGCCGCACTCAGATAAACTCCTGGAAAGACTGGCGCTAGTTCGCTAGCTTAAATACTAACGTTATCACGAGAGACAATAACGTATTTTCCCATTGGGAAAGGATAAACCCCAATCTAAACTTACATACATTGCTGTGTGAGCAACTAAGCTTTTCAACTGTGCACATGGAAACCGCCATGTTGTTCTCTCGCAGATTAGAGTGATCGTTTTATACTCGGAAGAATCGGAGATGCAGGTGTTCTTTATGTTCCGCTGAACATAAAGGATGCCTCAACACCTGCCAGAAATAATATATAATTTAAAGTGCCACAGTACAAACTAGGGTTGGGCGATATATCGATATACACGATATATCACGGGTTAGTCTCTGTGCGATATAGAAAATGACTACATCGTGATATTCGAGTATACGTTCTCACGCATTTGCTTTTAGCTGCGGGCGTTACACTATAGGCTCTTCTCAGTCTTTGTTGTCTCTCCTCACAAAGACATAAAAATAAGCGCACTGTCTTACATACATCACATATGTATACGGCCTCGCGGATCAGAGAGGTAGCGGCATGGTAACGTT
>NC_084632.1:11263882-11398882 GCF_033978795.1 Nerophis ophidion | reverse complement strand
TCTGCAGTGAAAAACAGGTGATTAAAACACCATCTAGCTGTTTCTGTTGATGAAATCCTGAGCTGGTTTTTAACTGAGTATGCTACAGTATGTCACTTCTAGGGATGTAACGATAAACAGTGTTGTTGATACCCCCGACATTTAGTATAACCATTTTAAATACAAATATTTTTTTTTTAAATATGATCGATAACTGCACTTGGATAGCCTCATGGACTGACTGGTGCCAGCTCACTATCTTAAACGCTACAATGAAAACAAAGTACACTAATGTATTTTTTCATTAAGAAACAACATACGCCAGTCCAAACTTGTATAAATGCTGTCTGAGAAACTAAGCTATCCAACTGTGAACATTGAACCTATAAGTAGTGTTTTCTAAGAAAAGAGTGATCGTTTTATACTACGAGGAATACAAGACTAAGGTGTTTTTACGGTGTGTTAGAGGACGCTCGCCAGAAATAAACAGTAATAATGTATTTTATTTTTTATGCACTTTTCATTTAAATAAATCTTAAAATGCTCCAGTACAAACCAATATTTTAAACAATAAAAGCTAAGCCATTTAAACAGATAACACACTAACACTACAAACACAAAATATGCAAAATAGTGGGTTTGCCAACTGTGTGTTTGTTTATTTCAGTTATTATAAAAACAAAAACAACTCGGTCAAAAGATTTCAGTGTGCACATTCAACAATGTAAGTTGAATTATATTTATATAGCGCTTTTCTCTAGTGACTCAAAGCGCTTTTATACAGTGAAACCCAATATCTAAGTTACATTTAAACCAGTGTGGGTGGGTAAAGTGTCTTGCCAAGGACAGAACGGCAGTGACTAAGAATACGGAAGCGGGGATCAAACCTGGAACCCTCAAGTGGCTGGCACGGCCACTCTACCTACCGAGCTATACCGCCCCACAGAAGAAACAATACCACGTTAATAATGATAACGTGAATAATATTGGTTGCCATAATCGTGATATGAAATTTTCCCATCATAACATCCTTTGTTACATTCTTCCATAAGTAAATGGTAAACTTTCCCAAGAGACACGCCGTAAATACAAAAATTATGTCATGATGAAAAAAAATAGCCTAGACAGCTTTGCAATATCAATAAAACTGTTTAAATCAGAGATGTCCCAATTAACATTTTTTGGCCTCTAATCCCAATCATACATTTGTATATGTTCATTCACATTTCTGTCAGTTTCTGATTTTCATCATTGTGAAAAAACTCCGGATCAAGTGTTCTTAAACTTTTTGATCTTTGGGCCCAACATTTCCACTAGAAAGAGACCCGAGTAATATATTAACACTGATCTAAAAATCCTACTCTTGATTTTAAATGTCTTTCAATAATTGAAAACTCACCCACCTACAGTTTACAATTTTGTCAATTGATATGAAAACGTGTCAATCACGATTAATGTTTATTTACACATAAACCCAAGACTTAGGCAGTTTAGAAAAATAAGTACTAAAAAAATATACTGCATTAAAAAAGGACTGCTAAATAACTGATAAAAAATACATGTACATACCATTATGTTGGTTGAAATAAATAAACTCAATAAATAATGAATATGTTTTTTAATTGAACTGTCAATAAAATAAGGTGCACATGAAAATACAGCTTTGCCACTCTAATCATATTTTTTGCGCTTAAAAAAGTCTCTCCAGACTTCTTCTGTTTGTTTGAGATTGTCATTACCGCCACAAGTGGTGGAAAAGTGTATTACAACTGAGTACTGCTGTAGCCCAAATGGACTACAACTGAACAACTGATATGTTTTGGCGGTGCTTGCGACCAGACAACGGTTAAAAACTACTGCTTTGGATTATAGTTGCAAATGCAATGTACAATAATAAGTGTATATCAGTAAAAACTAGAAAGGTATATGTTCTGGCAGGGAAATACGTCAGACTATTTTTTGCACAATAGATATGCAAAAGTCAACGGGGCAATTGTTCAACCAGAACAAGGATGGTCTACAAAGTCATAAACTACACAGTTAACTGCATTCAAACGCGAGGGAGGGAAAAAAAAACAAAAGTACAGACGAGTAAAGAATACTTTCAAGAAAGCTGACAAACGGGTTACCAATACACTTTCTAAGAACTATGAGGTAAGTTTACAGCTAACTTTGCATATCAGCACCAATGAAAGATTTATCGCTGTCAGAAGAATCCAACAGTGTCAGGCCTGGGAGCCTTGTCCTTGTGCAGTGATGAGGTATGTCGATGCTGTAACTTTAAGACCTCACTAAACAGCATGCTTCATCACAACAGCTGTGAGCTCAGCCACTTAGCAAGCCAAAACACCTACTTTTATAGGTACAGTGAGAGAATGTTTGCGTGAGCAATGACTTCAGCTAGTAAACAGACAAGTCCATATATTGAGAGGCGTTGAGTGAAAAGGTTCAAATTTAAAATGAGGTGAATCCAGTCAGGGGTAAAAGTGAGGTAAACTGTAATGTGTCTTCTCACGTAAAAGCCCTCGAGCGACCTCTTCCTCGGCAACAGGAACTGCAGCCTTTCACGTACAAAACATGCAATTCAGTACTTAAATAGCAGACGTACGAAAGGCAACGGCATTTGTGTAGTGGTGAAACAACCAAAGATTGTCGTGGACGATTTCCATTCCGTGTCACGTCCTTAAAATTATTTTTAATCTAATTTACAATAAGAAGGTCCTGGGTTCGATCCCCTGGCCCTTCTGTGTGCAGTTTGCATGTTCTCCGCGTGACTGCGTGGGTTCCCTCTGAGTACTCCGGCTTCCTCCCACCTCCAAATCAATCAATCAATGGTTATTTATATAGCCCTAACTCACAAGTGTCTCAAAGGGCTGCACAAGCCACAACGACATCCACTGTTCGGCGCCCACATAAGGGCAAGGAAAAACTCACAACCCAGTGGGACGTCAATGAGAATGACTATGAGAAACCTTGGAGAGGACCTCAAATGTGGGTAACCCCCCACCCCCTCTAGGGGAGACCGGATGCAATGGATGTCGAGTGGGTCTGACATAATATTGTGAAATTCTAGTCCATAGTGGATCTAACATAATAGTGAGTCCACTCCATATGTTTATAGTTTTTTTTGTTTCTATTTATTTATTTACTATCTGTTTATATTACTATATGTTTCATTATTATCATTATTATATATTTTTTTATTTATTAATTTGTTAATATTATTCTTACTTTGTTTTTTTGTTTTTCTCTTTTTTTATTTTTTGGTTGGCGGTGTGGCATCGTTGAGGCATAAAAAAAAAAAAATATTATTTTGACATTTAGAGCAGACAATAGATATATGATGTATGCAAATATGATGTAATGGATAGGAATGTCTTGCATGCATTGTCTACTTTTAAAGGCCTGCTGAAACCCACTACTACAGACCACGTAGTCTGATAGTTTATATATCAATGATGAAATATTAACATAGCAACACATGCCAATACGGCCGGTTTAGTTTACTAAATTGCAATTTTACATTTCGCACGGAAGCATCATGCTAAAACGTCTCGGTATGATGACGCGTGACGTCACGCATTGTATAGGACATTTTGTACCAGCACCGTTCATAGCTATAAGTAGTCTCTTTTCATCGCATTATTCCACAGTATTCTGGACATCTGTGTTGCTGAAGCTTTTGCAATTTGTTCAATGAATAATGGAGACGTCAAAGAAGAAAGCTGTAGGTGGGAAGCGGTGTATTGCGGCCGCTTTTAGCAACACAAACACAGCCGGTGTTTCATTGTTTACATTCCCGAAAGATGACAGTCAAGCTTTACTATGGAACAGAGCGGTCAAGCGAACACGGTTGGGTTGGACCACACACACGAAGTACAGTGTATTACGTGTATTAATAAAAAACATTTTACCATTCTGTATTCTGAGGGTGATCTATGTCGTGAGCTACTCTAGAATCAATATGCGTCCTCCTGACCGTCACCGTCAGCTTCAAAGCGGTTGGGCCTATCATCCCCACGGCTGCCAGGGCCCCTCTCACAGCATCTTCTCTATCTTAATCGCTCATTCGCTGCTGCCTTGTCCTTTTTTTTCTTTTTCTAGTCCTTCACTCTCACTTTCATCATCCACAAATCTTTCATCCTCGCTGAAATTAATGGGAAAATCGTCGCTTTCTCGGTCCGAATCGCTCTCGCTGCTGGTGGCCATGATTGTAAACAATGTTCAGATGTGAGGAGCTCCACAACCTGTGACGTCACGCGCATATCGTCTGCTACTTCCGCTACAGGCAAGGCTTTTTTATTAGCGACCAAAAGTTGCAAACTTAATTGTCGATGTTCTCTACTAAATCCTTTCAGCAAAAATATGGCAATATCGCGAAATGATCAAGTATGACACATAGAATGGACCTGCTACCCCCGTTTGAATAAGAAAATCTAATTTCAGTAGGCCTTTAAGACTACACTAACGAATAGACCAGGTTTTCAGTAAGGTTCAACATTTACACAGAGAAATTAGAACAAAAAGTTTTTGTTTTTTTTAAATGACCCAACAACGACTACTTCAACACAGAAGAAAAATAAAAAATGCTAAGAACTAGGTAATTGTTTTGTCATATTATGTCTTGTGATATCCTACTTAGTAGTACATAAGAGTACAATGTTACTGGGACGACAACAGAATAACTGTTGGAATTCACACCTTTGACTATTGCCAAGCCTTTCAAAAAATGTGCCTTTAAAAAAAAAAACAAGACGATCAAGTAGGGGTGTAACGGTTTTGTAGATGCTGCGGTATTTTGGTTCCAAAGCCTTCACAATACGCGTCTAGCGTTGGCCAGGTATGAAAATAAACTACCTCTCCCAGAATCCTCTGCGCAGCGCAGGACCGACAAGTTGGGGGCGTGGAACGTCGTAAACAGGACTTGAAATGGGTTCGCAGTGGATGAGAAGAATTGTTGTTTTCGCCCATTTCATCAAATCTGTCCAGAACTTTTTGAATCATGGTGCTAACAAGCAGACAAACAAACTCTGGAGAAAATTTAACCTCTTTGGCCGAGGTAAGAAAGACTGCCTTCTGCAAAGCAAAACGCACAGCTTTCGTCTTGAGAGTTTCCAAGGCGTCAAAGCCAGTCGGTCAAGTCGCAGTACATGGACGGAAATGCAACTAAGATGAAAAAAATCTTAATAAATCCTCAATCAATCAATCCATTTTCCAATTCTTGTCTGTATTGCGGGCAGCTGGAGCCTATTGAGCTGCCCTCGGGCGGAAGGCAGCGTACTCTGCACAAGTCTCCCCCTCATAAACTGTCATCAAGAAAATATATTTAAAGCCAGCAAAGCCAAACATCAGTTTGTGAGGTGTATATAAATATAATTAAACGTTAAATTGTTAGTTAACCTTTCTTAAAAACAGCATATTCCAGACTGAAATACACATGTCTATCGTGGAGGACACTGCTTGTCAGAATGTAAAAATTGAAAGACACTAACGTGAACATTATTGTTTTAAACTGGATGTTTACATTGTCACTTTAGAGACACTCAAATAAGTTTTTTTTTATATATGCTTGAAACAGCGGATGTTCCTTCACAATTATTTGCACTTAAAAATACATGTTTTGTAGCATGATTACAACATTTTAGGATTACATTTGTGTTGAATAACACTAAGTGTGTTTATCCTAAACATTGCTACCACTTTATTTTTGACATATATTGACATTTTAAGTCCTTTTTTGGGGGACATTTGCTATAATAATGTGGCACTGTGGCCTTAATACTATGATAGTATCGTAGGGTGATATTTTGATACCGTTCCATCCCTACAATCGAGCAATGTGTTAGCTATTTTCCTAAAACTTATTTTCGCAAAACTAATGTCAATGAGAATAATTTAATAATCAGATTTTTTGAATCCATACAAAGATAGTGACAGGTTTATTTTTTATACAGATCAGCAGGTGTAATGTTTCAAAATGAGATCTTGCTCGTATGTAAAAACATTTTAAAAAGACCTCGTTAACAATAATGCAACAGGCAAAAAGCTGAACTATGGAAAGCCAATTAGTTCCCGACAGTGTTAAAAGCTTCATGGCAGAAGGTTATCAGATCAAGTTCCAGGTTTATAAAGAAAAAAATATTCTCATGACTAACCTATAGCTTGAAGAAAGATGCACTAGAAAAGTGATGAGGGGTCAAGTGTACACTTCTGACAATCACTCAGGAGCTTAGTTTCTTAAACATGACTGGCATGCACATGACTTCACTTGGCCTTCGGGCAAGTTTAAAGATTTCTGTGGTTCCATTTGTTCAACAAAGTCCAGGCTCAACTTATTTTTTAACCAACCCATATAGAAACTCTGATGGTTTACCCAGGTAACTGACAGATTTCAAGACAAGTGCTACATCAACAGTTCAGAAGAGTAGGCAGCAGCTCACATTCTCATACTTTGTTACATTTAGAAAGCAATGATGTCAGCCAGCCTGAAAATTGTCTAAACTATAAACCATTCGAAAAAGTCTAGAATTGTTTTTTTTTTAAATGTACGCAATAATTTAGGGTTCTTCACAAGGAAACCTTACAATGCAATAATCCATAAACTGCTACAAAATTGAGATGGCAAGTTATTGTGATGTGTGTCCCCATATTTTGAAATGCAAACGTTGATGCCCCGCTGACCCGCAGCATTAGACACATGTAATAAAAGTGTTAGTAAAATTTTAACCACATTAGTGATGCGTAAAACATGTCGCGACTGTTAAAAAAAACAACTTAAGGCCTTGTCCAGCTGTTTACCTTCCCAAAATATTAATGTTCAAGTAACTTTTACTGCAAATGGATATTGGCTCCAATAACTGGTTATCGGCCTCTTTGACTTCTAATAATCAGTATGGGCTCTGAAAAAAAAATTGATACATCAGTAGTTGTAAACCTACTAAGCTGTGTAACACTCATGGAGTTCAAGGTAATGAAATATCTATGGTAGGGATCCCATCACAATGTTGACATTTCTAAACAAATTGGATTTGTTACTTTTTCTTTTCTACATTTTGTGAGAAAAAAACTGCCAAAAAGATTAAAGGGGAACATTATCACAATTTCTGAAGGGTTAAAACGAATAAAAATCAGTTCCCAATGGCTTATTTTATTTTTTGAAGTTTTTCTCAAAATTTTACCCATCACGCAATATCCCGAAAAACGGCTTCTAAGTGCCTGATTTACACCATCGCTATATCAACCCGTCTATTGTCCTGTGACGTCACTATGTGAAGCCACCAAAAACAAACATGGCGGATGGCACAGAAAGGTATAGCATAGTAGCTCGGATTCAGACTCGGATTTCAGCGCCGTAAGCGATTCAACAGATTACGCATGTATTGAAACGGATGGTTGAAGTGTGGAGGCAGGTACCGAAAACGAAATTAAAGAAGAAACAGAAGCTTTTGAGCCATATCACGACAGAAAGCGGCACGGGAGGAAGCGCGGACGAATTTGGCGATCGCCTTCAAACCAACGATTGGTATGTGTTTGTTTGGCATTAAATGTCGTAGCATAGCTGTCGTTTGTACAGTGTTCAGAACAAACTAGGGACTTTCGCATCTTTTGGCCACTGGTGCAACTTGAATCCGTCCCTATTCGTGTTGTTACACCCTCCGACAACACACCGCCAAGGCATAATGTCTCCAAGGTACGGAAAACAGTCGAAAAAACGGAAAATAACAGAGCTGATTTGACTTGGTGCGTGTAATGTGTTTGAGAAAATGGCAGATTGCTCCATGTTGTGACGTCACAGGTGAAAGGTGGTCAATTGAAAGGCGTTTTAATCGCCAAATTCACCCTTTTAGAGTTCGGAAATCGGTTAAAAAAACATATGGTTTTTTGTGCAACATCAAGGTATATATTGACGCTTACATAGGTCTGGTGATAATGTTCCCCTTTAAGAACAATAAAATTATAAGCTTGTTTTAGTTTCACACTTTGTGGACAACCAAGTCGTTCTTTTACTTGTATATTATATTTGTGTATTGTGACTGCGATGTATCCAATCACAATACACCATACTGTACACAATCACATTCACCACTATATAATTTTAAAGTAAGCATCAAAGAATGGGCTATGAAAACAAACTAAGTTCCCATCCTGCTCTAGGGTGCCGAAAAATGATTGTCATTTTGCGGGATGCCTGAGGCAAAGTTTCACCACACTGTCAGATCTGAGGGACCGATATGTTGCCTCATGTTGTGTACGAGACAAGGGATTTAGAAGGCAAACCTTCTGTCAATCAGCAAACCTTTGTACGTGTCACAGCCCTTTTCAAACAGGAATTAGTTGTCAAAGTACATCTATAGTACAGCAAGAGTTAGTAGTACATTATGTAATATCAAAGGCCATTGAATAACCACCATGCCATGCAAGAAAAATGACATAACCATACTGTTCTATGTTCCCAAACACTGCTGTGGAACATATAAAAAACACAGGTAAGCCCATACAGTTTTCGAGGCTAGTAAGGAGTTTAATACAACCAAATGAAAATATAGTTTAGCAAAATTAACACGTAAATGGATCATTTCAAAACATAAAACAAAATGCCGTAATTGTCAAATTCTCACTGCCGTACGTCTGTGATGCAGTAACATTTAAAGCAGAGACATGTCAGACATCTGTAAGATGGTTAGCCTGTTAGCTAGCAAGCTCACAATAGCGAGACAAAGTGGTGTTAAAAATATATTTAACTATCATTTTAGCCAAAGTTTTTTTGTCTATTTACCTGTGTGCATCATTCTACATCATCATCACATAAAGTTATTTTCTTTGTCAGGAAGCTTGGTACATTACGGGTTGTTTTGTTGTAATTGCTGCTTTTTTGACAGTTTTTTCTTACATAAAAAAGATCAAACATTTATCAGCACTTTGCTTGCCATTGCTGATGAATGGACAAAAATTTGATATTTATTCATTCATAGTTATTGACAGCTCTATTTTGCCTTATGTCCTTGAGAGGTTGCAGTACAACATGATGTTTTGTAACCCAGCAGCAACATTAAACATCAGTCAGGAAGTAAGGAAAGTTATATTGACACGTGTGTAATATGCATTACCGCAACCTATAGACATGCAGTCATCTGTGCATTTTGACAAGTGCCAAATCTACCCCTCTTTCTGTGGAAAATATTAATTAGAGTCTGTGTGAAAATGGTGTGTAACAATTCGCACATCTGAGCGTCTTCAGCACAAAAAAAAAATTGCATCACTGCTTGTTGGATTTCACCTAAATGTTCAAATGACTTATGATGAGTCAGTATATTTCAGAATCATGGGTGGTTGATTCAGCAGGACGTCAGCTGGTAACACCAGCCTGAGGCAGCAAAGCCACCCAGTGTGCTGAACTTCACATAGCAGGGCACAATTTCTTGATTTAAGTTAAATAAAGTGTCCCAATGTATTTGAAGAAGGATGAGTATTCGGAAGTTGAATTAGTAAACAATTAGTAAACACACAGGTTAGTAACCAGGAACCTTTTAAAACATTTTACATAAAACATGTTTGTGTGCCATAATTTTACTATGGTAAATACTACCATCTATATATTTTTCACACACACACACACACACACATATCTATCTATATATCTATACATAAAAATATCTATCTATCTGTATAAATAAATATACATATGTATCTATATATATAAATAGAACTATATATATAGATATATATATATATATTTATAGACATATATATACAAACACATATACATATATTTATACACATGTATATATACATATATGTGCATATATATGTATATATATATTTCTATACACGTGTATATCTCCATATATATGTATACATATATATACCATGAATTGATTAACATGGACCCCGACTTAAACAAGTTGAAAAACTTATTCGGGTGTTACCATTTAGTGGTCAGTGGTACGGAATATGTACTGTACTGTGCAATCTACTAATAAAAGTATCAATCAAACATATAATATATATACATTTATCTATATATGCATATCTATACATATGCATAACATATACATACATATATATATACACAAACATACATATCTATGTCTATATCTATCTATCTACATATATAAATATATATATACACATATATATGCAAATCACACACATACATGTCTATATACACAGATAAATATATACACACTGACATATTTTATATATATATATATATATATATATATATATATCAGTGTTTCCCACAGTTTTTGTGGGGGTTTGGGGGAGTGGGGGGGGCAGCGGCGGCGGCGATGACCAAGAAGAACGCGGAGTTAGAATATAATCACAACACATTATGTACATATTTATATACATTTTTATATAATATTTACATATTTATATAATATGTAACTACAAGCTCCATTCACAGACAGAGTCCCATTGCTTTTATGAGTGGGCGAGCGAGTCAAAAGCCGGAAAATATATATATATATATATATATATATATATATATATATATATATATATATATATATATATATATATATATCCATCCATCCATTTTCTGCCGCTTATTCCCTTTTGGGGTTGCGGGGGGCGCTGGCGCCTATCTCAGCTACAATCGGGCGGAAGGCGGGGTACACCCTGGACAAGTCGCCACCTCATCGCAGGGCCAACACAGATAGACAGACAACATTCACACTCACATTCACATTCACACATATACATATATATATATATAAATATATATATATATATATATATATATATATTGTGGCGGCCGTAATTCTTTCGTGGTGGGCCGCCACAAATAAATGAATGTGTGGGAAACCCTGTATACATACATTATATATATATATATATATATATATATATATATATATATATAAAAGAACACAAAGAACATAAAAAATACATTAAAGGCACATATATAAATATGATCTAAGGGTCGCTGGAGCCTATCCCAGCTGCACTCGGGTGGAAGGCGGCGTACATCCTGAACAATTTGCCACTTCATCGCAGGGCCAACACAGATAAACAACATTCACTAACGACCCCAAGAGGGAAAAGCGGTAAAAAGTGGATGGAAGGATGGATAGCTATATGTATCTCTATAGATTGATATAGATATATCCCTAGAAGTAACGTGTATGTCTATGTTGTGCAGATGTCTAACCCCCCCACTCTGTCTTTGACCAACTGTGTTCCTGGTTGTTGTCCCACTGGTTGCCTAGGTATTCATGTCTCTCGGTCAGGCGAAGACTAGCAGATTCCTGTGACAAATCGCAGCCAACTCCTTTTACATACCGTACACTGGGTGTGTCCTACGACCATTGCGTTAGCGACTGAAAGTTATCTTTGCCTGAACTAAAGCTTTTGCTTGTGACAACTTCACTGATAGGAGACCTTACAGCTGATGTTGTGTCTTTGGGAGCTTTCCAAGGCCAAGAAAGAAAAATAATAATTTGAATGCAAACTGATACTTGCTGGAGAGATAGAAGAATGCCAATGCACTGTCCTTCCTGTGTTCAGATGCTTTGATTAAAAACATATTATTTTCACAAGTCTCAAAGAAGTTCAATATGTATTAGTAGCCTCTTTGTGTGCAATAACATTGTTTTTTTCACTTGTCAAAGAGAAATACAAGCTTGACCTAATGTCATTATTAAAGAACATTATGGATCTAGGGTGATGCTAAAAGAACAGGTTTGAAACAAACCCAGCAAAGATTAAATAAGTTGGAAATGTTAGGTCATGATAGGGTTATTCATGTTTTAGATGCGTGAATGAAGCGATATCTAGCCACAATGAGTCATGTCCGCTTCCTTACTCAAGCATGCGGGTTCTAAGAACTAGTAAGGAGTGGAGGTGGAAGTTGAAAAATGCAGACTAAGGAAGGAAGACCGTAATAACCTTAACAATTGCTTTGCTTGGGCATTGTGAAAATATAGGTTAACATGATAGAACTTGTAATACAAATGTTCTGAAGGTCTTGGGGGGAATATATTGCCAACATTTTTTTGTCTGAGAAGCTAACATTTAACAGAATAAACCCTTTAAAAGCGAGCAACCAAATGCACACATAAAACTATGCAAGAGATGAACAGTCATAGAGACCAGTGAATCAGATCAGTCGATGACTCCCACTGAAAGCAACAGAGAGTACAGAGAGAAGAATGGATGACTCAAATGCAGCTGGCCCCCATGCTTTCCACACATCCTCATTACTAACTATGCATACATAACAAGGCACTGAAACATCCTTGTTCCAGTTAAGTTCCAAGCTGCCACAACTTAATTTAGGGGCCAGTGGTTAGCTTATTAAAAGTGCAACAGTGTTGTGTGCTGCCCAGGCAAGTGGGACACGTACGCTTTGACATGAGTCATTCATTCATTTTGCATTATGACTGGAGCAGTTATGACTGTGTTGGGATCCTGACAGTGAGTGTACCGATAATCCATCTCATACAAAACAGCCTTAAGTTTGCCAACCTATCCAAACGGCTCACGGTGTTGCAATTAGGTCAGGTGCAGCAGCAGCAACCATATGTCAGTGACATGAGTAACAGCCAGAGGGAAAAGCCTGTTGTCTTCAGGTCTGTAAATGAATTTCCATCAAGATAAGCAGCAGCATAGTTTAACAAGCTGTGGCTGTATGAGGATGACAAGGATCCAAGACATTAATGTCTTTTCCATCCATCCATTTTCTACCGCTTATTCCCTTTTAGGGGTTGCGGGGGGCGCTGGCGCCTATCTCAGCTACAATCGGGCGGAAGGAATGCAAAACAAATACAAACTTTGGTTTTGCTTGGTGTTTAACCGATTAACTGCTTGTAAGTGACTGCTGTAAAAAAAAAGTGATCTCATTGAACATCCTTTGTAGAGGGTGTAACACTAACACTGGAACATCACACATGGCTCAACATAGCTCCACTTCTCTTATTTAGCAAGTACAGGCTGGTAACAAGGATCTGTCAACAGCTTTTCTCTTTGGTCCGAGGACTTCCTTTGCAAATGAGCAGAACATACTTAGCATACTGTAAAGGACTCAAAAGAGGGGTTTAACCAGTTCTGCCTTCGGACCATTTTGGAAAAGCCAATAAACAACAGTGGTTTACAGAGGTCTCATTCCTAGAACAGCATGCCGTAAATTCAAATGCCTGCTCTACCATAAACATTATGGCAGGCTATTGAATGCCTATTATCTTTTGTCAGGTCAAATCTAATTAGACATCTTGCTGACATAATAGGGTGGGTGTCGCTATGATGACTTATTCAACTGATGACCTGTTTCAAGCGAACATATCCTGAAGGAATCAATAAAGTACTGTGGGTTCTTCCGAGGATGTTGTAGTCGTAATGATTTGTGCAGTCCTTTGAGACATTTGTGATTTGGGGCTATATAAATAAACATTGATTGATTGATTGACTATCTATCTATCTAATTACAGCATGTGTGTGGCATGTTTTGAGTGCTATGGTTTATCGGGCAGCAAAGAAGAGATTGGTTATGGTTAGAAAAGTGACTGTGACTCTGATTGTCTACCTGAGACTAAATCAACAGTGCCGTTGCTGGCGGCTCCATTTTGGCTAAATTGCATTAAGACGTGATTAAAACAAACAAGTCCACTCAATTGATTATAGTTCTGAAAAATACATTATTCATTATGCCCATTCCTAGTATGGACAGGCCAATGTAGTGTTGTTTACCACTATATCAGAGGAGCCAAAGCTGCCACAGGACAAAAAAATGGAAGCTGTATAATGAATATCATACAGAAGAAACATGATTAACTGGATCTCTTAAGTAAGACTCTAGAATGACAAGAAAACACGGTGTCATAAGGAGAATTTGTAGCTCTAACTTACGTAACTTAGGTATAGAAAAAAATACTCTCAGATTACATTCCACAAGGGCTTGGCCATTGGTCCAGCGGCCCAAAATCAAACTGGCAGACAGCCACGTGCTGAGGCTGACAATCCAAGCCATTCAGGGCTCCGGAAATTTGTCCCTTGGAAGTTAAATCAATCCAGCTATCGGTGAAAAGTAAGTAACAACTTCATTGCATCCAGTCCATGGTAGCCCCCGCAAAACACACACCCTCTCCTCATTACAACTTTCTAGTGTAAAATATCCCTAACACCCTCAACTGTCAATCTGCCAAGTATGAGAACTTAAGGGGGTTGGGAGGGGGGGGCACGCACAACACTATAAATACACACAAGTGCACATCCTGATATCAAACTACCGGAGAAGTCTTTTGTCCAATAAAACACAGGAAAATCTTTCTCTGGAAACTGCTGGCTATAAAAATATTCTCTCATCCGATGAACATAGTAAAATACTTTTTACAGTTTTCTGTACTACTAGACATGTTGAACAGGTATAAGAATTTGTAGAAATCTGGCGTTCCACCAAAGAAAAACTGACACGTGGCATTCTATCCTTGTGTTCACCCGATTGGCTAGCTGCCGTTTTAAAGACTGCTGACTGCAATCATATATTCCAAAGTTTTTATGTTGTCAACATAAGAATTAATCACAGCGTAATGGTGCAAGCTAACCTTTTCCACCTTGACGAAACACCCTTACCTATTTTGCAACTGATATTTCAAAACAATCCACATCAGGGTGCAACTTTTCCTACGTTTGCATGGTGACGTCATTAGTCAGACATCCCACATATACATGCATACAATATAAATACACACGTATATACACAAATATATACATATATACACGTATATACACAAATACATATATATATATATACACAAATACATACATATATATATATATATATACACACAAATATATATATATATACATATACACATACACACAAATATATATATATATATATATACACACACAAATATATATGTATATATATATATATATATATACACACACGCACACACACACACACACACATATATACCCATATATATTAGGGCCGAGCGATATATCGCTATATGATATATATCGCGGGTTTGTCTCTGTGCGATATAGAAAATTACTATATCGTAATATTCGAATACACGTTCTCACACAGCTGCGGGCATTCAGGCTCTTCTCGCTCTATCCTGTGTCTCTTAACAGACAAGCAGGCGCACATTCATACGTCACTTACTGTCACGTCATACGTATACGCCCAGCGGAGAGGTAGCAGCGTGGCTAACAACATTAGCTGAGATGCTAGCGGGTTGTTGCGGAGAAAGAAGGTACGAATCTTGTAACAAATGAAGGAAGAATTAATTCCCAAGAAAAACAGCACGGGATCCATCGTCTGGCGGTGGTTCGGCTTCAAGCGGGAATATGTCGAATAGACAACTTAAATTTGTCATGTGTGGGGCACAAGCGTTGCTACCAGAAGTAGCATTACTGCTAATATGTAGCATCATTTGATAAGGCACCTGCTAATAACTTTAATGAATACAGTTTTGGTCAATTGACTTAGTTGTGATTTCCTTCTCTGCATGAAAGTTTAAAAGTAGAATATATTAGTGCAGTATGAAGAATAATGTTTTAATGTAGACACATAGAATCATCATACTGCTGTGATTATATGCATCAAGTGTTCATTCAAGGCTAAGGCAAAATATCGTAATATATATCGTCTATCGCGATATGGCCAATAAATATTGTGGTATTAAAAAAAGGCAATATCGCCCAGCCCTAATATATATACACATTTATATATATGTATAAATATATATATATATATATATATATATATATATATATATAAATATATATATATATATATATATATATATATATACACATACACACACATACATACACCTATATATACATATACACATTAGGGCTGGGCGATATATCGCGGGTTTGTCTTTGTGCGATATAGAAAATGACTACATCGTAATATTCGAGAATACATTCTCACGCAGTTCCTTTTAGCATTACACTGCATGCTCTTCTTACTCTTTCCTGTCTTTCCTTCTCACAGACAAGCAGGCGCACATTCTTACATACGCCACACACTGTCACGTCATACGACACAGTGTCTGCCCTCGCAGAGCAGAGACGTAGCAGACGGGGCTACGTTAGCTGTTAACGTAGCCTTACGAGTCGGAATAAGAGAGAAAGAAGGTGCGGGTCTGGTAACGAATGAAGGAAGACTTAATTCCCAATAAAAACAGCATGGTTTCCATCGTCTGCCGTTGGTTCGGCTTCATGTGGGAATATGTCGAACAGACAACTGTAATTTGTCAAAAGCGGTGCTAAAGCATTGCTATAAAAAGTAGCATTACTGCTAATATGTAGCATCATTTGAAAAGTCACTCGCTTGAGAATGAAGAGAATTTCATAACCTTAGTAACATACCACATAGTGAAGGATGAATACCATTTGATTTCCTATTATGCAGCTCATTTTTATTTGAAACTTAAAATGTCGCTGACAATCTTGCACTTTGGAAATTACTTGAATGTTTGTGCCATTGCTTAATAACTTTAATAAATACACTTTTGGTCAATTGACTTAGATGTGATTTCCCTCTCTGCATGAAAGTTTAAAAGAAGCATATATTAGTGCAGTATGAAGAAGAATGTTTTAATGTAGACACATAGAATCATCATACTGCTGTGATTATATGCATCAAGTGTTCATTAAAGGCCAAGGCAAAATATTGTAATATATATCGTATATCGCGATATGGCCTAAAAATATTGCGATATTAAAAAAAGGCAATATCGCCCAGCCCTAGTACACATACATATATACATACACATATATATATATATATATACACATACAGTTATACATATTTGTTCCCACTACCGCACCTTAAGTTGGAGTCTTTAATCTCGTTATATGCAAATATAACGACAATAAAGTCCTTTCTAGTCTATTCTATATACATATATATACACACATTTGTATACATATAAATACACTTATATATATATATATATATACACATATATATTTTTATATTTGTATATTATATATATATGAATATATATATATATATATATATATATAAAAATGTGTGTCTGTCTTTCTGTCTACATGTATATGTATGTTTTTAGTATATATATCTTTTTTAGTTTCATAAATTTGCAAAATCTCTAAATTAATTATTATAGGATATTGTGCATAGAATTTTGAGGACAAAAACGAACTTATTCCATTTTGGAATAAGGTTGTAACATAACAAAATGTGGAAGAGGTGAAGCGCTGTGAATATTTTCCAAATGCACATATCAGTTTTCTGCAAAACTTTTGTTGTAAAAATGTACGTCTACGTCCGTCCCTGACACCCGCGTCTCACGCTGGCTGCTCTGTAAACAATCTCCGCCCACTCTGTTTCACACGGTCACTCTGACTACCATAAAAACCCATATATCACTCAAAAGTGCAGATTCCAAGCACTGGAATAATGTTTATAGTTCAAGAGTTACGGTAATCTGAAAACACCACTGCACATCATATCGGCGGCTTGAGTTGCGTGCGATGTTAAAGGTTTAAAAAAAAAAAAAAAGCACAAAAATCCGTTTGGCAAATTGAAAAGCTTATTTTGCCCCGGTCTGCGGCAGACGCTCGTCACAAGTGCATGCATGTGTGTGAGTAAAAGTGCACCCACTCTCACTTCCTGGCTACCTTCATTTAATGTTCTGTCCCGTTGCCAGCCTCGTCATAGCGACACAGACATCCAGTAATGTCAGTGCACTTTCCATCACTCTCGTTCTCTGTCTTTCAAACCAAGTCAGGCTGTCTGACTTTGCCTTTTCATGAACTATCTGGGAAGACAGCAAGTAGACACACACATTTCCTTCCTTGCATGTGATCATGCCAAGTTTTGATGCTGCAGGGATAAAGTATGCTCGTAAACAAGGAACGATTAACCAGCATCTGGGACAGTGGTCGACACCATTGAACAGACCTCAACTTCTGAAAACACCTTCTTCCATTTCCTCCTTTGGCAGTACTATTTGATTAAGCACTGAAGAACAGAACATTGGTTAAACCACCACTTTAAAAAGTGTGTGCGTGGTTAAAACTTCCCAACTAGGTCACTCTTGGCAACATTCATTTTGCAGCACTTTTCTACTTTAGTATGATAAAATGTGGCAAAATTTCAGTTCAAGCTGTACGAGAGCCATGCGGCAGGGCCCTATGAATAGCTGCTGTGTGTATGTGAAACTGTACATCCACGAGGTGTAGGAGCCGGAAGGGTAGACTACTGTCTCTCGTTGACACCAGAGAATAAAAACAATCCTCAGCCACCTACACGCTGCTGTCATAACGCGGCTTGTCTACACCTTCAATAGTTTTATGTGAGGGCGTCTTAAGACATACGTTATTGTGCAGTCTTTTCAACCTTTAAAGGGGAACTGCATTTTTGGGTAGGTTTTTTTCCCTTTCATTCACAATCCTTTTTTTTTTAATGCATTCTAACTCAAAAATAAATGTTAGCAAAAGTCAGCCAACCATAGAGCTAATGGAAGTCACTTTATTCCGCCAATAAATGACTCTAAAAAAATGTATGTTTTATATACATGCTGTTAGTATTCTGTATACGTAATGTAGTAACAGGCACATTCATAACATTTAACATTTAAAGGCCGACTGACATGAGATTTTCTTATTTAAACGGGGGTAGCAAGTCCATTCTATGTGTCATACTTTCGCGATATTGCCATATTTTTGCTGAAAGGATTTAGTAGAGAACATCAACGATAAAGTTCGCAACTTTTGGTTGCTAATAAAAAAGCCTTGCCTGTAACGGAAGTAGCAGACGATCCGCGCGTGACGTCCCTGGTTGTAGAGCTCCTCACTTTGTTTACAATCATGGCCACCAGCAGCTAGAGGGATTCGGACCGAGAAAGCGACAATTTCCCCATTAATTTGAGCGAGGATGAAAGATTTGTGGATGAGGATAGTGAGAGTGAAAGACTAGAAGAAGAAAAAAAGATGAGGGCAGTGGGAGCGATTCAGAGCGAATCTTTGTATTTAAAAAGAGTTATAAAAAGAGAAAACTGGAATTATATCAAACTGAGTTTTGATTTAGATTGGCCGTGTCATTGTGAAAATGCTTAAAGGAAAATGGAAAAGTATGTTGGAGTTTGGGTGATGGAGGAGGGAACAGTTATAAAGTAATCTAAAATACTG
Organism: Nerophis ophidion; assembly: GCF_033978795.1. NCBI lineage: Eukaryota > Metazoa > Chordata > Actinopteri > Syngnathiformes > Syngnathidae > Nerophis > Nerophis ophidion. The sequence goes on along the minus strand of NC_084632.1, from coordinate 11,379,784 downwards.
TAATTTGTGTTAAAAAAGGGGCAGATAAATATAAGAATATTATTCTTCCATCTGCTCCTTTCTGATCATGGAAATGTATAAGAAACAAAAAAAACACAATGAAAGTGTCAATTGTATGTGGCTTGTAAATATGCATTTTCATGAAAGGAATAAAAATAAATGATGATGATATTAGACACATTTACTAGGATAATTCTGGAAAATCCCATCCATCCATCCATTTTCTACCGCTTATTCCCTTTTGGGGTCGCGGGGGGCGCTGGCGCCTATCTCAGCTACAATCGGGCGGAAGGCAGCGTACACCCCGGACAAGTCGCCACCTCATCGCAGGGCCAACACAGATAGACAGACAACATTCACACTCACATTCACACACTAGGGCCAATTTTAGTGTTGCCAATCAACCTATCCCCAGGTGCATGTCTTTGGAAGTGGGAGGAAGCCGGAGTACCCGGAGGGAACCCACGCATTCACGGGGAGAACATGCAAACTCCACACAGAAAGATCCCGAGCCTGGATTTGAACCCAGGACTGCAGGAACTTCGTATTGTGAGGCAGACGCACTAACCCCTCTGCCACCGTGAAGCCCTCTGGAAAATCCCTTATCTTCTTATTGTGTTACTAGTGATTTAGTGGGATTATATAGTCATACCTGAAAGTCGGAGGGGTATGGTGACCGCCAGTGTCTCTGAGGGAAGCCAAGGAGGAGCCAAGAAAGTTGCAGCTGCCTTTTTGACAGCTGCAGGAGGAACGACACAAGCTCCGCTCATGTCTACGGTAAGAGCCGACTTATTACCACAATTTTCTTACCGAAACCTGCCGGTTGACATGTGGTAGAGAACCATGTTCGCTTGACCGCTCTGTTCCATATTAAAGCTTCATCGTCATCTTTAGGGAATGTAAACAAAGAAACACTGACTGTGTTTGTGTTGCTACGGCCGGCTGCAATACACCGCTTTCCACCAACATCTTTCTTCTTTGTAGTCTCCATTATTAATTGAACAAATTGCAAAAGTTTCAGCAACACAGAAGTCCAGAATACTGTGTAATTATGTGATAAAAACAGACTACTTTTAGCCGTGATCGGTGCTAGAAGACCGTTGACGTCACGCGCACGGGTCATCATACGTGTCATCATTCCGCGATGTTTTCAACAGGAAACTCCGCGGGAAATTTAAAATTGCAATTTAGTAAACTAAACCGGCCGTATTGGCATGTGTTGCAATGTTAATATTTCATCATTGATATATAAACTATCAGACTGCGTGGGTTTCAGTAGGCCTTTAGGTATTTTGCAAATTTTAAGCATAGGGTGGTGTATTAATTCCAGAGTGTTCCCATTTAGATGAAGAATTAATCATAATCCAACCAGAGTTAACAAATGGTAAATGGGTTATACTTGTAAAGCGCTTTTCTACCTTTTTAAAAGGAACTCGAAACGCTTTGACACTACTTCCACATTCACCATTCACACACTAATGCCGGGAGCTGCCATGCAAGGCGCTAACCAGTACCCATCAGGAGCAAGGGTGAAGTGTCTTGCTCAAGGACACAACGGACGTGACTAGGATGGTAGAAGGTGGGGATTGAACCAGTAACTCCAAGGTTGCTGGCACGGCCACTCTCCCAACTTCGCCACGCCATCCCGTAAAAAAAAAAAACACAAGCATTTATTCGTGTCTTTCTCGTGATCTTTGGGTCTAACATGAATATCTCGTTTTATGTCCACATCCTTCTAATATCCAAGTGAGAGGCATGATTTATGATCTATAAAAGCTTTCACCTGCTCAGAGGCGATGCACCAGCTCACTCGCTCAATACAAAGTTAGAAGTTAAAGTACCACTGATAGTCACACACACACTGGGTTTGGTGAAAGTACCCTCTGCATTTGACTCATCCTCTTGTTCCACCACCTGGGAGGTGAGGGGAGCAGTGAGAAGCAGCGGTGGCCGCGCTCGGGAATCATTTTGGTGATTTAACCCTCCAATTCCAACCCTTGATGCTGAGTGCCAAGCAAGTTGTGTCTGCGTTAGTGCCTATAATAACAATATCGCTAATACTTGGTTATTATATATTAATATGCAGGTCATGACACATAAATTGAGTATTTTTTTGATGTTTTTAGAGAGCTTTATGGGCGCAATAAAAGTACTCCCATTAGCTGCATTGTTAGGCGCCCTTTACTTGCTGTATTGAACGACTTAGTAAAAAAAAAGAAAAATATATGTGTTCTTGTCTCACATAGAGATTGTGAAAGACAAGGCAACATTCCAAAAATAAGTGCAGTTCCCCTTTAAAGGTCAAATGCTGAAACTTTCTGTGGTCCACCACCATTCTTCATTGGCCCCCGTCTCACACAACAGTGCTACAAAAATCTTGTTATGTTTTATGACTCTTCAAAGATAGCTGTGCTGCCATGGCGGTGAGAAGGTGTGCGTACAGCAGAAAACAGGGCAAACCTAAAAGTTCTCAAAACAAACAATTCTCTGCTCATGTACCTTATTCTCAAAACAGTAAGAACACGTCAGTTAAAGTCCTACTGAAACCCACTATTACCGACCACGCAGTCTGATAGTTTATATATCGATGATGAAATATTAACATTGCAACACATGCCAATACGGCCTTTTTAGTTTACGAAATTGCAATTTTAAATTTCCCGCGAAGTGTCGTGTAGAAAACGTCGCGGTATGATGACGCGTGCGTTTGACGTCTCGGGTTGTAGCGGACATTATTTTCCAGCCCGATCCAAGCTTTAAGTAGTCTGCTTTAATCGCATAATTACACGGTATTCTTGACATCTGTGTTGCTGAGTCTTTTGCAATTTGTTCAATTAATAATGGAGGAGTCAAAGTAGAAAGATGGACGTGGGAAGCATAGCCTTTAGTCACAAAAACACAGACAGGGTTTCCTTGTTTAAAATTCCCGGAGGTGAAGCTTTACTATGGATCAGAGCGGTCCAGCGAACATGGATCCCGACTTTTTTTTCGGTGAGAAAATTGTTGTATAAAGTCGCCTCTTACCGGAGATCAGTGGAGCTTGCGCCGTCCATGCAGCTGCGTGACTTCCCTCAGAGACTCTGGCGTCAAGACACCCGTGGCCACACCCCTCCGACTTCAGGTACTATTTAATCTCACTAAAACACTAACAACACAATAGCAGATAAGGGATTTTCCAGAATTATCCTAGTAAATGTGTCAAAAAATATCTGAATCGCTCTCACTTGCCCTCGCCTGTTTTTTTTTCTAGTCCTACACCATCAATATCTTTCATCCTCGCTCAAATTAATGGGGAAATTGTCGCTTTCTCGGCCCGAATTGCTCTTACTGCTGGTGGCTCACATTGTAACAATGTGAGGACGTGAGGAGCCCTACAACCAGTGACGTCACACACACATCGTCTGCTACTTCCGGTAAAGGCAAGGCTTTTTTATTAGCGACCAAAAGTTGTGGACTTTATCGTCGATGTTCTCTACTAACTCCTTTCAGCAAAATTATGGCAATATCGTGAAATGATCAAGTATGACACATAGAATGGACCTGCTATTCCCGTTTAAATAAGAAAATGTCATTTCAGTAGGCCTTTAACAATGCAGTATCTTACCTGTCTTCATCCCCATCCATGGTTATATGGATGCCAAACAGACTGTTGACAGCAGGACTGGGCAGGCCGAGACCCTCTGTCATGAAAGGCCTCATGACATTTTTCGCCGGCACCAGACTGGCACAGGGCTGAGGTAGCACTTCAGATGTCGGTAGAGCATCGTCTGCATGGTTACTGAATCCGGAGAGAAGGCCTGGGCTGGAGCCCACGTGGGCCCCCTGGGACTGGTTAATTCCGCTGGCACTGGCCCCGCCAGAAGGGGTATTGGTGGTGCTGGGCACTGTGACAGGCACATTCTGAACGACGCTGTGGCCGGTGGGGACGGAACACGTTGGCGCAACGCTTAAACCCCCCGACGGTTGCGCCTGGTTTAGTGGCAGCTGCTGACCGTTCGCCGAAACCATGTGTAGCAGGACGCCCTGGGACGTGGCGGGTGCCTCCCCACAGAGCCCTTGGGGAAGCATGTTAAGAGGCGAGGGGCCCTGGCTGGATAAGTTCAGATTTAAGGGAAGGTTGCTGGAACCAAAGTGCTGTTGGCGATCTGGCTGGCCTGCGTTTGAATAAACATACTGCGGGACTTGTGCGCCGGGAGACTGCACTGCACCTTGGTGCAGGCCGTTGAGGTGATTCGAGATAAAGGTTTGGGGAGCAGCAGCTTGCATGTTGACCTGAGCGTGCTGCGTTTGCTTGGACGCCGTCGCTGAATACCCTGTGGGCTGGAAGGCACTCGCTCCGCTCCCGATCCGGGGAACCAGGTTGTAGCCTTGCTGCGGAGTCTCACCGGAATGGACGAGATGCGTGTCGACGGCATTCTCCAAAGCTTGTGAGGAAGACGCGCTGGTCGAGACCACGGTGTTACTGGCGGTCCCCAGCCCACTGTCTCTGTCTATGCAGTGATCCGGGGTCCGATCCACAGTCCGATTACTATTTGAATCAGTGTCTTTGTCATGGAACTCGGTGCAAGTCCATCGACCACGTCGGAAGGGCTCGCCGGTACCATGGTCTAGTTTGATGACTCTGAAACGGGAGTTGCAGGTACTCACCGGGACCGGAACGCCGGTCTTATTGAAAGGGAGACCACCGTTGACAGGAGCTGTCAAAGGGACCTCCTGAGTCTCCCCCACGTTGTGTAAGGTTTCCTCGGATGAGCTCCTATCGCACACGCCGAGTTCGGTCCGTGACACGTCGAATATTTCCGAGGCCACGTCTTCCGTCCGGGACTCGTCCGGGTCCTCCAGACTCTCGGTATCGTCCATGGTGTTGCTGGCCGCCACCTGCGCCTGAGTGACACTGGTGATCTGGAAACAACTCTTCTTTTTCGCCGGCATTTTCGACATGTCGGCGGTCCTCCCCCCGGGGGTGAAAACGCAGGTCTGGGTGACAGATTCACAACAGGGTCATAAGACACAAAAACGTACCAGCACACAACTTTTCCATACCGCTCGCCTCCCTTTCTCAGTCCAGCCGGGGGGGGAAAAAGTCCCAAGCACGGTCCAAACTACCGCCTGGTGAGCGGTCACCGCACTCCTCCGCCGGGGCTTCCCGACACTCGGACAGCCTTCTTTGCCTCCCAGAAAGTGGGCCAAAAAAAAAATTGTAGTCCGTTCCTGGTACTTTAATAACGTGAACCAGGCCCACGTCTCTCTTCTCTTATATATGCCGACTAGCCGAGTTAGCTCAAGTGAGCTAGTTACGCCTGTCCCAGTACCAACTGGTGTGGACTCATAGTGGAAATATTCCCGTCAGACGTCCGGAGTGGAAACCATAATCCAGCGGCAAGAATGGCGACTTGTGGCTGCTCGCTGACAGCCGCCGGGAGAGCTGAGGCTAGCTGGGCTAGCTCGCTAGTTGGCTGTCTGACTGCCTGCTTGCCGCTCGCCTGCTAGACAAGATGGCAAGAGCCAAGTGCATGCTGGGTAAAGAGGTCAAACACATGTTCCGCAGTCGTCACGAATAAAAATATACATTTAGCCATTAAAAACTCGTCATTTTGTAGTAAATGTGAAAAGATATCATGAAAGTAGTTTTGATGACAATACATTTTTTTTAGAAAATTAAAAAAAAAAAAAAATAGTTCAACGGTTTCGTCACTTCCGGTTTTACGAATAAACGTTCTTTTTGAAAGAAAAAAAATCAAATACGCCAGTTTAGTGCAATGTTGTAAATAACATGCAACACGCCTTGCGCCCTTATATATTTTTTCTTAACAAAGACATTTGGAAATGTTTTAATATTATACAGACTTTATCTCATCATTTCGATTTTTATCTCATAATTATGACTTTTTTTTATTCACATTTTCGACTTTTTATCTCAGCGTTTCGACTTTTATCTCATAATTATGACTTTTATAAATCATAACTTTAACGATTGATCTCATAATTGTAAGATGTTACCGTGACTTTTCATCTCTTAATAATGGCAACTTTTTATCTCATAATTATAACTTTTTTAATCACAATTCCGACTTTTTATCTCACATTTAGGACTTTTTATCTCAATATTTTGACTTTTATCTCATAATTATGTATTTTTAAAATCATAATTTCAAAGATTTATCTCATAATTATGAGATTTTACCATGACCTTTTGTCTCATAATTTGGACTTTTTATCTCATAATAATGCCAACTTTTTATCTAATAATTGTAACTTTTTTTTAATCACAATTTTGACTTTTTATCTCATATTTATGACTTTTTATCTGAATATTTCGACTTTTATCTCATAATTATGAGATTTTACCATGACTTCTTATCTCATAATAATGCCAACTTTTTCTCTCGTGATTATGAGTTTTTGAAATCATTATTTCGACGCTTTATCCCATAATTTTGAGATTTTATTAAGACGTTTTGTTTCATAATTTGAACATTTTATCTCATATTAATGACAACTTTTTATCTAATAATTATAACTTTTTTAATCATAATTTCAACTTTTTATCTCCTATTTATGACTTTTTATCTCATTATTTCGACTTTTATTCCATAATTATGACTTTAAAATCTTAAAAGCTTTATCCCATAATTTTGAGATTTTATTAAGACGTTTTGTTTCATAATTTGAACATTTTATCTCATATTAATGACAACTTTTTATCTAATAATTATAACTTTTTTAATCATAATTTCAACTTTTTATCTCCTATTTATGACTTTTTGTCTCATTATTTCGACTTTTATTCCATAATTATGACTTTAAAATCTTAAATTCGACGATTTATCCCATAATTATGGGATTTTATCATGACTTTCTATCTCATGATAATGACAACTTTTTATCTAATAATTTAAACTCTTTTTAATCACAATTTTGACTTTTTATCTCCTATTTATGACTTTTTATGTCATTATTTCGACTTTTATTCCATAATTATGACTTTAAAATCATAAATTCGACGATTTATCTCATAATTATGAAATTTTACTATGACTTTTTATCTCTTAATAATGCCAACTTTGTATCTGATAATTCCGACTAGCTGTCTGACTGCCTGCCTGCCGCTCGCCTGCTAGACAAGATGGCAAGAGCCAAGTGCATGCTGGGTAAAGAGGTCAAACACATGTTCCGCAGTCGTCACGAATAAAAATATACATTTACCGAATAAAAACTCTTCATTTTGTAGTAAATGTGAAAATAATGTCATAACAGTATGTCTGATGAAAATGAATTGTTTCAGAAAATTGTAAAAAAAAAAAAAATAGTTCAACGGTGTCGTCACTTCCGGTTTCACGAATAACTGTCAGTTCCGAGTAATTACGTGTAATAAAGCGACACCCATGCGCTTCCAAAAATAGAAATATCATTTTTGATTGGACAACGCAAACGTTTAACATCCTTTTCGAAAGAAAAAAAATCAAATACTCCAGTTTAGTGCATTGTTGTAAATAACATGCAACACGCCTTGCTCCCTTATCATTTGTTCTTAATAAAAAATTTGGAACTTTTTTAATCTTATACAGACGTTATATCATCATTTCGATTTTTATCTCTTAATTATGAATTTTTAATCACAATTTCGACTTTTTATCTCCTATTTATGACTTTTTATCTCATTATTTCGACTTCTATCTCATAATTAGGACTTTTTAAAATCATAATTTCGAAGATTTATCTCATAATTATGAGATTTTACCATGACGTTTTATCTCATAATTTTGACTTTGTGTCTCCTAATAATGTTAAACTTTTTATCTCATAATTATAACTTTTTTTTAATTAAAATTTCGACTTTTTATCTCATATTTATAACTTTTTATCTAAATTTTTCCACTTTAATCTCATAATTATGACTTTTTGAAATAATCATTTCGATGATTTATCTCATAATTATGAGATTTTATCATGACTTTTTGTCTCATAATTTTGACTTTGTATCTCATGATAATGCCAACTTTTTATCTCATAATTATAACTTTTTTTCATGACAATTTCGACTTTTTATCTCATATTTTTAACTTTTTATCTCAATTTTTCGACGTTTATCTCATAATTATGACTTTTTTAAATCATAATTTCGACGATTTATCACATAATTATGAGATTTTACCATGACATTTTGTCTCATAATTTGGACCTTGTATCTCATAATAATACCAACTTTTTATCTCATAATTATAACTTGTTTCATGACAATTCTGACATTTTATATCATATTTATGACTTTTATCCCATTATTTTGACTTTTATTCCATAATTATGACTTTTTTAAATCATAATTTCGATGACTTATCTCATAATTGTGAGATTTTATCATAACGTTTTATCTCATAATTTTGACTTTGTGTCTTCTTATAATGTTAACTTTTTATGTCATAATTATAACTTTTTTTACTTACAATTTCGACTTTTTATCTCATATTTTTAACTTTTTATCTAAATTGTTCGACTTTTATCTCATAATTATGACTTTTTTAAATCATAATTTGTGAAGTGAAGTGAATTATATTTATATAGCGCTTTTCTCTAGTGACTCAAAGCGCTTTACATAGTGAACCCAATATCTAAGTTACATTTTAAACCAGTGTGGGTGGCACTGGGAGCAGGTGGGTAAAGTGTCTTGCCCAAGGACACAACGGCAGTGACTAGGATGGCAGAAGCGGGAATCGAACCTGCAACCCTCAAGTTGCTGGCACGGCCACTCTACCAACCGAGCTATGCCGATTTATCTCATAATTATGAGATTTTACCATGACATTTTGTCTCATAATTTGGACTTTGTATCTCATAATAATGCCAACTTTTTATCTCATAATTATAACTTTTTTCATGACAATTCCGACTTTATATATCACATTTATGACTTTTATCTCATTATTTCGACTTTTATTCCATAATTATGACTTTTTTAAATAATAATTTTGACGATTTATCTCAAAAAGTTATGAGATTTTACCATGACTTCTTGTTTCATAATTTGGACTTTGTATCTCATAATAATGCCAACTTTTTATCTAATAATTGTAAAAAAAATGTATCACAAATTTGCCAATGTTGTCTTTTTACAATAGTAATAACATCAAATTAGGACATATTATGATGTATTCATATTCCAATTGCGGTAAATCTTGCCTTTTGAAAATGTATAACATTTTAAACAATTTTAAAAATCTGTTAGACCTATTTTTTTTGTCAGAAGCGCTCTACAAAGAGAGTGCCTGTTTTTTTTATTGTATTGTCTAAACCAGTAGTCCCAAACCACTCATTCCGATCGCTCGATTGATACCGGGGCGCAGAATTTTTTTTTTTATATATATATATATTTTTTTTTTTAAATGTTTTCTTTTTTTTTAAATGAAATCAACATAAACACTACAAGATACACTTCCAATTAGTGCACCAACCCCAAAAACAACCCTCCCCCATGTACACTCATTAAAAAAAAAAAAAAATTATACTCGTTACGTTGTTGGCGTAATGTGCTAATAAAGGTCCATATAAGTACACAGTGGATTCACGTTTATTATTTTACTTTTTTCATGCCAAAAAAAAACATTCTCAAGCCGGTCTGCAGCTACAAAAATGTTGGTGATCACTGGTCTAAATTAATAGTGCACTTTACAGTGATTGACACTATTATACAGTAAAAAAAAATACACAATAATGACATTTTAGCTTGACTTTCAATTAATAAAAATCAATGACGTTTGGAATTTAAGTTGACTTTGTGATATATTTGAAAAAGGCTGTATGTTCGGGGCGGTATAGTTGATTGGTAGAGTGGCCGTGCCAGTAACTTGAGGGTTGCAGGTTCGATTCCCGCTTCCGCCATTCTAGTCACTGCTGTTGTGTCCTTGAGCAAGACACTTTACCCACCTGCTCCCAGTGCCACCCACACTGGTTTAAATGTAACTTAGATATTGGGTTTCACTATGTAAAGCACTTTGAGTCACTAGTGAAAAGCGCTATATAAATATAATTCACTTCACTTCACGATCCTATTCCATGAATGGAAAACCTCAGTACTTCCAAATGCCCAAAAGGCTAGTAGAAGAATTTTAGCGCCAGTGTTTGGCCGGTGGCCAGTGTGCACATCCGGTAAGCAGGAAATTCTTCATACATGCATCATGACCATGGTGACCCTTGAGAGTCAAGCACAAAAGGAACCAGAGATACATAAAAAAAAGTAGGCCCCTCCAGATGTAGTCTTCATTCATGCATATGCATTGTATTTGTATGGCGCATGTCCGCTGTCAAGGCTGGACCAGGTGGCAAAAGCATTCAGACATAAGAAAATAAAATATTCTCACATTTTGAAAAACTTCAGAAAATAACTAGTTATGTCGACGCCCCTCGGACTGGCGTCAACCTAACCAGACTTAAAACATTAGCTTGTAACGAGTGTCAGAGACATAATGAGAATGAGCGATAAAGAGTTTGTTGACATTATTTCCCTCAAATTTGTGGACATTTTTATTTACATAATTCAGTTTTTATATGATATTTTTTCTCTTTTTACGTAAGCTGCTGCGGTAATAAAATGACAATACTTTTTTCTTCCGGCGGCGAATAAAACACATTTTTCTTAGCTGTTGTTGTATGCCATGTTTTTATTTTGGACATTTTAGTGCCGTGTGTGCCGCGGGAGATTATGCAATTTCACCTAATTGGGTTAAAACTGTTTTTTGCAAACCAGTAATTAAAATTTGCAAATAATGTGCCGTTGTTGAGTGTCGGTGCTGTGTAGAGCTCGGCAGAGTAACCGTGTAATACTCTTCCATATCAGTAGGTGGCAGAAGGTAGCTAATTGTTTTGTAGATGTTGGGAACATGGTTTGTCATGATCTCAATGTGCGGGAGGCAGTGTGCAGGTAAAAAGGTATCTATGCTGAAACCAAAAAAATAAGAAAAAGCAGTGAATCTTAGGGATGGTTAAGCAAAACTAAACTAAAACTGAACTTGCTGCAAAGTAAACGAAGAACGGAATGCTGGACGACAGCAAAGGACCAAATCCCCCGGTCAGGATGAAGATGGAAAGGGAGTTAAAGAAACTCAAGAAATTGAGAAAGAAAAAGAAATAATTGAAGAAATCCTGGAAGATTATGAAGATGAAGATGATGATGATGATGAAGAAGATGAAATCGGATGAGGAAGAAGAAGAAGACGAATCAAATGATGAAGAAGTAGATGAATCTGATGATGATGAAGAAGAGGAAGATGATGATGATGATGATGATGATGAAGAGGAGCATGGTGAGGATGAACCAGAGCATGATGATGATGAGGAGGAAGACGAAGAGGACAAGGAAGACAAAGACAAAGAAAGGGATGAAGGAAAAGACAAAGAAAAGGTCGAAGAGGACGAAGAAGCGGAAGTGCAACCACAAGTAGAAGAGGTGTCAGAGGAAGAGGACAAGCTCGCCTCGGTGGAGGAAGCGACAGAAGAAGAGAAGACAGGTGGCCGCGGCAGTTTTTTTTCCCTCTTCTTCAAAAAAAGGGGGTGGGGGAGTATGCTCAACCGGACTGAAGCCCGGCTTGAGTTTGGCGATGGAGGCCTGTGGAGGGACGGAGCCGACAGCAGGGTAGGACAAGCGGCGGTCCTGCTCAAGATGGCGGCCAGGGGGCGGAGTGTGCGGCTGAGCGCTTGGAGCAACGCTACGGCAATCCAAGTCAGGTGCGTAGATCACACACCTGCTCACAATCCCTGCATCTTCTCCTGCAGCATAAAAGGGGAGAAGGAGGAGAGATCAGGGCGGAAGGAGTAGGAGAACCAGCAACAGAACCTGAAGACCAAGAGGGAGCTGATAAGAGCGACGAAGACGCGGCCGACTGAAGGCGAGAGAGGAGCGAGCAGGATAAGCGGTCCGAGCAAAAATCGGAAGCTTTATTGAAAAATAAAACAAGAATCAAACCTGCTCAGCGATGTCCATCCTCAGTGGTCCCTGCAACCCACAGGATGACGGCAGGAAGCCGTTCACAGTGGCGCCAAACGTGGGAGGACCATCGGAGGCGAGGGAGGACGACTTCCTCTGGGCGTCGGTCGGCACGTGCAGCAAATTGGCGGCAAGTAGTCAAAAAAATTGTCATGCTGACGCTGGCGGACGAGATGGGGGGAGTTGGCGAGTGCCCCCCCCAAAGAAGAAGTCAAGAAGGACGCCGGTAAAGTCTTGGTTGAAACATCATAATTGAAGAAATCCTGGAAGATTATGAAGATGATGATGATGATGATGAAGAAGATGAATCGGATGAGGAAGAAGACGAAACAAATGATGAAGAAGAACATGAATCTGATGATGAAGAAGAAGAAGATGATGAGGAGGAGGACGAAGAGGACAAGGAAGACAAAGACAAAGAAAAGGTCAAAGAGGACGAAGAAGCGGAAGTGCAACCACAAGAACAAGAGGTGTCAGAGGAAGAGGACAAGCTCGCCTCGGTGGAGGAAGCGACAGAAGAAGAGAAGACAGGTGGCTGCGGCAGTTTTTTTTCCCTCTTCTTCAAAAAAAGGGGGTGGGGGAGTATGCTCAACCGGACTGAAGCCCGGCTTGAGTTTGGCGATGGAGGCCTGTGGAGAGACAGAGCCGACAGCAGGGTAGGACAAGCGGCGGTCCTACTCAAGATGGCGGCCAGGGGGCGGAGTGTGCGGCTGAGCACTTGGAGCGACGCTACGGCAATCCAAGTCAGGTGCGTAGATCACACACCTGCTCACAATCCCTGCATCTTCTCCTGTAGCATAAAAGGGGAGAAGGAGGAGAGATCAGGGCGGAAGGAGTACGAGAACCAGCAACAGAACCTGAAGACCAAGAGCGAGCTGATGAGAGCGACGAAGACGCGGCCGACTGAATGCGAGAGAGGAGCGAGCAGGATAAGCGATCCGAGCAAAAATCGGAAGCTTTATTGAAAAATAAAATAAGAGTCAAACCTGCTCAGCGATGTCCGTCCTCAGTGGTCCCTGCAACCCACAGGATGACGGCAGGAAGCCGTTCACAGTGGCGCCAAACGTGGGAGGACCATCCGAGGCGAGGGAGGACGATTTCCTCTGGGCGTCGGTCGGCGCGTGCAGCAAATTGGCGGCAAGTAGTCAAAATAATTGTCATGCTGATGCTGGCGGACGAGATGGGGGGAGTTGGCGAGTGCACCCCCAAAGAAGAAGTCAAGAAGGACGCCGGTGAAGTCTTGGTTGAAACATCATAATTGAAGAAATCCTGGAAGATTATGAAGATGATGATGATGATGATGATGATGATGAAGAAGTTGAATCGGATGAGGAAGAAGACGAATCAAATAATGAAGAAGAACATGAATCTGATGATGAAGAAGAAGAAGAAGATGATGAGGAGGAGGAGGAGGAGGACGAAGAGGACAAGGAAGACAAAGACAAAGAAAGGGATGAAGGAAAAGACAAAGAAAAGGTCAATGAGGACGAAGAAGCAGAAGTGCAACCACAAGTAGAAGAGGTGTCAGAGGAAGAGGACAAACTCGCCTCGGTGGAGGAAGCGACAGAAGAAGAGAAGACAGGTGGCCGCGGCAGTTTTTTTCCCCCTCTTCTTCAAAAAAAGGGGGTGGGGGAGTACGCTCAACCGGACTGAAGCCCGGCTTGAGTTTGGCGATGGAGGCCTGTAGAGAGACGGAGCCGACAGCAGGGTAGGACAAGCGGCGGTCCTACTCAAGGTGTCGGCCAGGGGGCGGAGTGTGCGGCTGAGCACTTGGAGCGACGCTACGGCAATCCAAGTCAGGTGCGTAGATCACACACCTGCTCACAATCCCTGCATCTTCTCCTGTAGCATAAAAGGGGAGAAGGAGGAGAGATCAGGGCGGAAGGAGTACGAGAACCAGCAACAGAACCTGAAGACCAAGAGCGAGCTGATGAGAGCGACAAAGACGCGGCCGACTGAATGCGAGAGAGGAGCGAGCAGGATAAGCGATCCGAGCAAAAATCGGAAGCTTTATTGAAAAATAAAATAAGAGTCAAACCTGCTCAGCGATGTCCGTCCTCAGTGGTCCCTGCAACCCACAGGATGACGACAGGAAGCCGTTCACAGTGGCGCCAAACGTGGGAGGACCATCCGAGGCGAGGGAGGACGATTTCCTCTGGGCGTCGGTCGGCGCGTGCAGCAAATTGGCGGCAAGTAGTCAAAAAAATTGTCATGCTGATGCTGGCGGACGAGATGGGGGGAGGTGGCGAGTGCACCCCCAAAGAAGAAGTCAAGAAGGACGCCGGTGAAGTCTTGGTTGAAACATCATAATTGAATAAATCCTGGAAGATTATGAAGATGATGATGATGATGATGATGAAGAAGTTGAATCGGATGAGGAAGAAGACGAATCAAATAATGAAGAAGAACATGAATCTGATGATGAAGAAGAAGAAGAAGAAGATGATGATGAGGAGGAGGACGAAGAGGACAAGGAAGACAAAGACAAAGAAAGGGATGAAGGAAAAGACAAAGAAAAGGTCAACGAGGACGAAGAAGCAGAAGTGCAACCACAAGAAGAAGAGGTGTCAGAGGAAGAGGACAAGCTCGCCTCGGTGGAGGAAGCGACAGAAGAAGAGAAGACAGGTGGCCGCGGCAGTTTTTTTTCCCTCTTCTTCAAAAAAAGGGGGTGGGGGAGTATGCTCAACCGGACTGAAGCCCGGCTTGAGTTTGGCGATGGAGGCCTGTGGAGGGACGGAGCCGACAGCAGGGTAGGACAAGCGGCGGTCCTACTCAAGGTGTCGGCCAGGGGGCGGAGTGTGCAGCTGAGCGCTTGGAGCGACGCTACGGCAATCCAAGTCAGGTGCGTAGATCACACACCTGCTCTCAATCCCTGCATCTTCTTCTGCGGCATAAAAGGGGAGAAGGAGGAGCGATCAGGGCGGAAGGAGTAGGAGAACCAGCAACAGAACCTGAAGACCAAGAGCGAGCTGATGAGAGCGACAAAGACGCGGCCGACTGAAGGCGAGAGAGGAGCGAGCAGGATAAGCGATCCGAGCAAAAATCGGATGCTTTATTGAAAAATAAAACAAGAGTCAAACCTGCTCAGCGATGTCCGTCCTAAGTGGTCCCTGCAACCCACAGGATGACGGCAGGAAGCCGTTCACAGTGGCGCCAAACGTGGGAGGACCATCGGAGGCGAGGAAGGACGATTTCCTCTGGGCGTCGGTCGGCGCGTGCAGCAAATTGGCGGCAAGTAGTCAAAAAAATTGTCATGCTGACGCTGGCGGACGAGATGGGGGGAGTTGGCGAGTGCCCCCCCAAAGAAGAAGTCAAGAAGGGCGCCGGTGAAGTCTTGGTTGAAACATCATAATTGAAGAAATCCGGGAAGATTATGAAGATGATGATGATGATGAAGAAGATGAATCGGATGAGGAAGAAGACGAAACAAATGATGAAGAAGAACATGAATCTGATGATGAAGAAGAAGAAGATGATGAGGAGGAGGACGAAGAGGACAAGGAAGACAAAGACAAAGAAAGGGATGGAAGAAAAGACAAAGAAAAGGTCGAAGAGGACGAAAAAGCAGAAGTGCAACCACAAGAACAAGAGGTGTCAGAGGAAGAGGACAAGCTCGCCTCGGTGGAGGAAGCGACAGAAGAAGAGAAGACAGGTGGCTGCGGCAGTTTTTTTTCCCTCTTCTTCAAAAAAAGGGGGTGGGGGAGTATGCTCAACCGGACTGAAGCCCGGCTTGAGTTTGGCGATGGAGGCCTGTGGAGAGACAGAGCCGACAGCAGGGTAGGACAAGCGGCGGTCCTACTCAAGATGGCGGCCAGGGGGCGGAGTGTGCGGCTGAGCACTTGGAGCGACGCTACGGCAATCCAAGTCAGGTGCGTAGATCACACACCTGCTCACAATCCCTGCATCTTCTCCTGTAGCATAAAAGGGGAGAAGGAGGAGAGATCAGGGCGGAAGGAGTACGAGAACCAGCAACAGAACCTGAAGACCAAGAGCGAGCTGATGAGAGCGACGAAGACGCGGCCGACTGAATGCGAGAGAGGAGCGAGCAGGATAAGCGATCCGAGCAAAAATCGGAAGCTTTATTGAAAAATAAAATAAGAGTCAAACCTGCTCAGCGATGTCCGGCCTCAGTGGTCCCTGCAACCCACAGGATGACGGCAGGAAGCCGTTCACAGTGGCGCCAAACGTGGGAGGACCATCCGAGGCGAGGGAGGACGATTTCCTCTGGGCGTCGGTCGGCGCGTGCAGCAAATTGGCGGCAAGTAGTCAAAATAATTGTCATGCTGATGCTGGCGGACGAGATGGGGGGAGTTGGCGAGTGCACCCCCAAAGAAGAAGTCAAGAAGGACGCCGGTGAAGTCTTGGTTGAAACATCATAATTGAAGAAATCCTGGAAGATTATGAAGATGATGATGATGATGATGATGATGATGATGATGAAGAAGTTGAATCGGATGAGGAAGAAGACGAATCAAATAATGAAGAAGAACATGAATCTGATGATGAAGAAGAAGAAGAAGATGATGAGGAGGAGGAGGAGGAGGACGAAGAGGACAAGGAAGACAAAGACAAAGAAAGGGATGAAGGAAAAGACAAAGAAAAGGTCAATGAGGACGAAGAAGCAGAAGTGCAACCACAAGTAGAAGAGGTGTCAGAGGAAGAGGACAAACTCGCCTCGGTGGAGGAAGCGACAGAAGAAGAGAAGACAGGTGGCCGCGGCAGTTTTTTTCCCCCTCTTCTTCAAAAAAAGGGGGTGGGGGAGTACGCTCAACCGGACTGAAGCCCGGCTTGAGTTTGGCGATGGAGGCCTGTGGAGAGACGGAGCCGACAGCAGGGTAGGACAAGCGGCGGTCCTACTCAAGGTGTCGGCCAGGGGGCGGAGTGTGCGGCTGAGCACTTGGAGCGACGCTACGGCAATCCAAGTCAGGTGCGTAGATCACACACCTGCTCACAATCCCTGCATCTTCTCCTGTAGCATAAAAGGGGAGAAGGAGGAGAGATCAGGGCGGAAGGAGTACGAGAACCAGCAACAGAACCTGAAGACCAAGAGCGAGCTGATGAGAGCGACAAAGACGCGGCCGACTGAATGCGAGAGAGGAGCGAGCAGGATAAGCGATCCGAGCAAAAATCGGAAGCTTTATTGAAAAATAAAATAAGAGTCAAACCTGCTCAGCGATGTCCGTCCTCAGTGGTCCCTGCAACCCACAGGATGACGACAGGAAGCCGTTCACAGTGGCGCCAAACGTGGGAGGACCATCCGAGGCGAGGGAGGACGATTTCCTCTGGGCGTCGGTCGGCGCGTGCAGCAAATTGGCGGCAAGTAGTCAAAAAAATTGTCATGCTGATGCTGGCGGACGAGATGGGGGGAGGTGGCGAGTGCACCCCCAAAGAAGAAGTCAAGAAGGACGCCGGTGAAGTCTTGGTTGAAACATCATAATTGAATAAATCCTGGAAGATTATGAAGATGATGATGATGATGATGATGAAGAAGTTGAATCGGATGAGGAAGAAGACGAATCAAATAATGAAGAAGAACATGAATCTGATGATGAAGAAGAAGAAGAAGAAGATGATGATGAGGAGGAGGACGAAGAGGACAAGGAAGACAAAGACAAAGAAAGGGATGAAGGAAAAGACAAAGAAAAGGTCAACGAGGACGAAGAAGCAGAAGTGCAACCACAAGAAGAAGAGGTGTCAGAGGAAGAGGACAAGCTCGCCTCGGTGGAGGAAGCGACAGAAGAAGAGAAGACAGGTGGCCGCGGCAGTTTTTTTTCCCTCTTCTTCAAAAAAAGGGGGTGGGGGAGTATGCTCAACCGGACTGAAGCCCGGCTTGAGTTTGGCGATGGAGGCCTGTGGAGAGACGGAGCCGACAGCAGGGTAGGACAAGCGGCGGTCCTACTCAAGGTGTCGGCCAGGGGGCGGAGTGTGCAGCTGAGCGCTTGGAGCGACGCTACGGCAATCCAAGTCAGGTGCGTAGATCACACACCTGCTCTCAATCCCTGCATCTTCTTCTGCGGCATAAAAGGGGAGAAGGAGGAGCGATCAGGGCGGAAGGAGTAGGAGAACCAGCAACAGAACCTGAAGACCAAGAGCGA
The DNA here is from genome assembly GCF_033978795.1 of Nerophis ophidion. Lineage (NCBI taxonomy): Eukaryota > Metazoa > Chordata > Actinopteri > Syngnathiformes > Syngnathidae > Nerophis > Nerophis ophidion. The sequence goes on along the minus strand of NC_084632.1, from coordinate 11,361,712 downwards.
GCTGATGAGAGCGACAAAGACGCGGCCGACTGAAGGCGAGAGAGGAGCGAGCAGGATAAGCGATCCGAGCAAAAATCGGATGCTTTATTGAAAAATAAAACAAGAGTCAAACCTGCTCAGCGATGTCCGTCCTAAGTGGTCCCTGCAACCCACAGGATGACGGCAGGAAGCCGTTCACAGTGGCGCCAAACGTGGGAGGACCATCGGAGGCGAGGAAGGACGATTTCCTCTGGGCGTCGGTCGGCGCGTGCAGCAAATTGGCGGCAAGTAGTCAAAAAAATTGTCATGCTGACGCTGGCGGACGAGATGGGGGGAGTTGGCGAGTGCCCCCCCAAAGAAGAAGTCAAGAAGGGCGCCGGTGAAGTCTTGGTTGAAACATCATAATTGAAGAAATCCGGGAAGATTATGAAGATGATGATGATGATGAAGAAGATGAATCGGATGAGGAAGAAGACGAAACAAATGATGAAGAAGAACATGAATCTGATGATGAAGAAGAAGAAGATGATGAGGAGGAGGACGAAGAGGACAAGGAAGACAAAGACAAAGAAAGGGATGGAAGAAAAGACAAAGAAAAGGTCGAAGAGGACGAAAAAGCAGAAGTGCAACCACAAGAACAAGAGGTGTCAGAGGAAGAGGACAAGCTCGCCTCGGTGGAGGAAGCGACAGAAGAAGAGAAGACAGGTGGCCGCGGCAGTTTTTTTTCCCTCTTCTTCAAAAAAAGGGGGTGGGGGAGTATGCTCAACCGGACTGAAGCCCGGCTTGAGTTTGGCGATGGAGGCCTGTGGAGAGACGGAGCCGACAGCAGGGTAGGACAAGCGGCGGTCCTACTCAAGATGGCGGCCAATTGGCGGAGTGTGCGGCTGAGCGCTTGGAGCGACGCTACGGCAATCCAAGTCAGGTGCGTAGATCACACACCTGCTCTCATTCCCTGCATCTTCTCCTGCGGCATAAAAGGGGAGAAGGAGGAGAGATCAGGGCGGAAGGAGTAGGAGAACCAGCAACAGAACCTGAAGACCAAGAGCGAGCTGATGAGAACGACAAAGACGCGGCCGACTGAATGCGAGAGAGGAGCGAGCAGGATAAGCGATCCGAACAAAAGACGGAAGGTTTATTGAAAAATAAAACAAGAGTCAAACCTGCTCAGCGATGTCCGTCCTCAGTGGTCCCTGCAACCCACAGGATGACGGCAGGAAGCCGTTCACAGTTACCATTTAGTGGTCGATTGTACGGAATATCAAGTCAAGTCAAGTCAAGTCAGCTTTATTTGTCAATTTCTTTACATGGAAGACATACAAAGGAATCGAAATTATGTTTCTCACTCTCCCATGCGTAGACAAAATACAAATAAAACACAACAGTAAAGTGCAACGTGAATATGTCTACCTACTAAAGTGACAATATATATAGTTCCTGTTGTTTTTAAATAGGATATGGCTGTAAACAATGAGTGTTTCATCAGTAGTGCAAATACTTGTGATATACTTAGCAGCAGATGTGTGCAATTTTGCATAGTCATTTTTTTTTGTGGGTCATGGGGTTTAGAGTTCAGGTTATTCCTGGGGAGGGGGATTTCAAAGTCCTGCCAGCCTGTTGGATCGGGCTGAGGATTGGGCTGATAATTGAGGGGGGGGGAGAATTCAGCCACCTAACAGCCTCGTGGTAAAAGCTGTTGGTGAGTCTGGTGGTGCGAGAGCGGAGGCTCTTGTATCTTCTTCCAGAGGGAAGGAGGCTGAACAGGTTGCGTGCAGGGTGGCTTGCGTCACTCACAATTGTGAGTGCTTTGCGGGTGAGGCGGGTGGTGTATAAGTCCTGGAGAGATGGGAGTGGTGCACCAATGATTTTCCCAGCTGTTTGCACGATGCGCTGCAGGTAAATAAATGATAAATGGGTTGTACTTGTATAGCGCTTTTCTACCTTCAAGGTACTCAAAGCGCTTTGACACTACTTCCACATTTACCCATTCACACACACATTCACACACTGATGGAGGGAGCTGCCATGCAAGGCGCCAACCAGCACCCATCAGGAGCAAGGGTGAAGTGTCTTGCTCAGGACACAACGGACGTGACGAGGTTGGTTCTAGGTGGGATTTGAACCAGGGACCCTCGGGTTGCGCACGGCCACTCTCCCACTGCGCTACGCCGTCCCTCTGTCTCTCCTATTATGTACTGAACTGTGCAATCTACTAATAAAAGTTTCAATCAATCAATCAATCAATCTGTATGTAATATGGCTTTTACTTTTTTGCGGCTCCAAAAGGATTCGTTTTTGTATTTTTGGTCCAATATGGCTGTTTCAACATGTTGGGTTGGCGACCCCCGTCATAGACAAACAACGTTATCAAGCTTTTTTGACTGGGACTGCTGAAAAAAATTCCCAGGCAAATTAACATTATTAAACCTGTTAAAACGCAAAACAAAGAAAATACCAACATTTCCAGGACTTTCCCCAACGGAATTGCTGTTATTCCCATTTAATAAAAATGTGACTTGATGACTTCAGGTTTGACTGAAACAAGACAGGTTGAAATGATCTGGAAGGCATGAACTGTCCGTCAACGTGTTGCTGCGTCACATTAAATGAGGGAAAAACGGAAATTTTTGTTTTTGGTCCGGCCCTCACTGACTTGGGACCATTGCAAAATGATGTGCGTCCCAAAGTCACCAGCCTTGGGGTCACTATATACAGCCATTTTAAACTTGACAAAGAAGTCAATGGCGTTTTAAAATCGTGTTTTTATCACCTTCGTCTTTTAGTAAAGGTTAAACCGTTTTTATCTTTTAACCTTTTTGAACAAGTCGTGCATGCTTTTATTTCAAGTCACCTGGACTACTGCAATGCACTTTATGCTGGCATTAGCCAAAAAGCTCTTTCCCGGTTGCAGTTAGTCCAGAACGCGGCAGCACGACTTTTAACAGGGCCCAGGAAACGCCAGCATATAACCCCAATTCTTCAGAGTTTGCACTGGCTCCCTGTTCATTTTGGAAATGATTTTAAAACATTGCTGTTTGTTTTTAAATCTTTACATGGACTGGCACCTCAATATATCTCGGACCTCATCCAAATTTACATTCCTGCGCGCGCTCTGAGGTCCGAGAGCCAGTTCCAGCTCGTGGTGCCCAAGACCAGACTTAAGACCAGGGGAGACAGGGCCTTCTCTGTGGTCGGCCCTAAGCTCTGGAACACTCTGCCCCTCCATGTTCAAACTGCTTCCACAGTGGAGTGTTTTAAGTCTCGTCTTAAGACCCACTTTTATTCTTTGGCTTTTAACACTACGTGAGTTGTGTGGTCCTCTGTTCTCTGTTGTCCTCTGTGTTTTTTTATACACTTTTATTTTAATTTTACTGTTTTAATTGATTTTACCCTTTAAAATAGTTTTTAATCATATTTGTTTTTATATTGTTTTTATTTGTTTTATATTTATTTATTTTTTGTTTTTATTCAGTCATTGGTGGAGCATAATATATATATATATATATATATATACTTTTTTTTTATTCTTTTTTTTTTTTTTTTTTTTACAATTGTTTTTAACATGGCTGTGCAGCACTTTGGAAACGTTATTGTTGTTTAAATGTGCTATATAAATAAAGTGGATTGGATTAAAAAGGGACATAAAAATCGGCGGTTGTCCCTTTGACGCATCTCTTATGAGAAACGTCACACACCACGGCGGTGGTTTCGCAATGGCTGCTTTTTTTTTCTCCACATGACTGCCATGACTCACCGTCGTCTTTCACAACGTGAGCGTACAATTATGTTATTAATTACTTGAGCAATGTTGTCGGTATGAAACATGCGAGGCGTCACTGAGCACAGCGGCGGTGTTATGTAGCCCGACTGCAGGGGTCGGCAACCTTTACCACTCAAAGAGCCATTTTGTGAAAAAAAACAATGGGAGCCACATACAGTAACTCTTTTGAAATTTATAATAAAATAATACTGCATACAGAGTTTTTTTTTTTTGCTTTGTGCTATGTATAAACCAGGGGTCTTTAAAGGGGAACATTATCACCAGACCTATGTAAGCGTCAATAAATACCTTGATGGTGCAGAAAAAACGACCATCTATTTTTTCAACCGATTTCCGAACTCCAAATGGGTGAATTTTGGCGAATTAAACGCCTTTCTGTTTATCGCTCTGGAGGCGATGACGTCAGAATGTGACCTCGCCGATGTAACACACCCGCCATTTTCATTTTCAACACATTACAAACACCGGGTGTCAGCTCTGTTATTTTCCGTTTTTTCGACAATTTTTTGGAACCTTGGAGACATCATGCCTCGACGGTGTGTTGTCGGAGGGTGTAACAACACTAACAGGGAGGGATTCAAGTTGCACCACTGGCAAGAAATCTGCCGCCAGATCCCCATTGAATGTGCTGGAGTGTCTCCACATTTTACCGGCGATGCTAAGGCAGACATGGCACAGAGATGTATGGATAACCTGCAGATGCACTTGCAACGATAGTCAACAAAATCACAAAGGTGAGTTTTGTTGATGTTGTTGACTTATGTGCTAATCAGACATATTTGGTCACGGCGTGACTGCCAGCTAATCGATGCTAACATGCTACGCTAATCGATGCTAACATGCTATTTACCGGGGGTGCTAAAGCAGACATGGCACAGAGATGTAAGGATAATCTACAGATGCATTTGCAACTATAAAGTCAATGAAATCACAAAGGCGAGTTTTGTTGATGTTGACTGCCAGCTAATCGATGCTAACATGCTATGCTAATCGATGCTAACATGCTATTTACCGAGGGTGCTAAAGCAGACATGGCAAAGAGATGTATGTATAACTTGCAGATGTATTTATAACTATAAAGTCAACGAAATCACAAAGGGGAGTTTTGTTGATGTTGACTGCCAGCTAATCCATGCTAACATGCTACGCTAATCGATGCTAACATGCTATTTACCGGCGGTGCTAAAGCAGACATGGCACAGAGATGTATGGATAACCTGCAGATGCATTTGCAACTATATTACGTTTCCTTCCACCCACATTTAATGCGAAAAAAACAATTACCAATCGACGGATTTAAGTTGCTCCAGTGTCAAAAGATGCGAAAGTCCTGATCGTTTGGTTCGCACATTTTACCGGCGATGCTAACGCAGCTATTCAGCCATGCTATGACTATGAATAGCGTCAATAGCTTCAGTTTCTTCTTCAATGCTTTCATACTCCAACCATCTGTTTCAATACATGCGTAATCTGTTGAATCGCTTAAGTCGCTGAAATCCGAGTTTGAATCCGAGCTAATGTCGCTATATCTTGCTGTGGTATTCCCATTGTTTGTTAACATTGGCAGCACTGTGTGACGTCACAGGGAAATGGCCAGTGTCTTCGCAGAGAGCGAAAATAAGGCACTTTAAAGCTTTATTTAGGGATATTCCGAGACCGGTAAAATTTTGAAAAAAACTTCCAAAAATACAACAAGCCACTGGGAACTGATTTTTATTGTTTTTAACCCTTTTGAAATTGTGATAATGTTCCCCTTTAATGTTAGTGAATGCCGCTTGACAGAGTCACACCTGCCAACCGTCCCAATTTCCCCGGGAGACTCCCGAATTTCAGAGTAATTATTCTCTGGAATGTACGCTGTTGTTCACCCAATGAGCAATAATTAGGGCAGGAGTGTCAAACTCAAATACAGAGTGGGCCAAAATTTTAAACGAAACAAAGCCGCGGGCCAAGGTTGAACAAATTAACCTTTTAATAGGGACCCAAACAAGTTTTGCATTAAATATTGAACTAACAAGGCTTATATAACTTTAGTGACGTGCAAAATCCAGTTTCGAATAATAATAATAATCATTGAAAAAATGATCAATGGCATATCAAATAACATTTAAATACAAATTTGATGCCTTTTTTTTCTATCTGCAATCTTCTGATGTAAATATCAAATTTTTTCCACAGGCTGATAATAAATTTGAAAATAAAACAACAATAATGAATGAACCAAACATTCAAGCCTTGAAGTAGCAAGAGAAAATGCATGAATAAAACGTTAATTTTTGGCCAGTTTGCTGGAAGTTTCCCGGAAGAGTTAGTGCTGCAAGGGGTTCTGGGTATTTGTTCTGTTGTGTTACGGTGCGGATGTTCACCCGAAATGTGTTTGTCATTCTTGTTTGGTGTGGGTTCACAGTGTGGCGCATATTTGTAACAGTGCTGAAGTTGTTTATACGGCCACCCTCAGTGTGACCTGTATGGCTGTTGACCAAGTATGCCTTGCATTCACTTGTGTGTGTGTGTGTGTGTGTGTGTGTGTGTGTGTGTGTGTGTGTGTGTGTGTGTGTGTGTGTGTGTGTGTGTGTGTGTGTGTGTGTGTGTGTGTGTGTGTGTAAAAGCCTTAAATGCAGGCCCCCAATATAGTCCAGGTGGAAAGCGTTAGAAATCCGGGAGAATGGTTGCCCCAGGAGATTTTCGGGAATGGCACTGAACTTCGGGAGTCTACCGGGAAAATTAGGAGGGTTGGCAAGTATGAGTATTAGCGGTGAATGTGGTGTTACAGCGGCACCGACGCTGTATAACAACGGCGGGCCAGCTGTAATGATAAACTGATTTTGCCTCAAAGGCTAAATTAAATTACACGGCGGGCCAGAGTTTGACACCCATGAATTAGGGCGTACAATGATGTCACTACCGCCCTCTACAGCTTGTACGAAAACTTGCCAGCCCAAAGAATTGTTTGATGAGGCTATTGCAGACACACGTAAGAGACTGCAAGGCATCCTTATTCAACAGCCATACAGGTCACACTGAGGGTGGCCGTTTAAACAACTTTAGTGTTACGATCCATTATTCGGATCTTCACATGTTGATTACTTTTCCATCTGTGTTTTCATTCCCCATTCTGACCCGTTTACTTCCTGTTTTGTTCGTTTCCATGGTCACTTATTATTTCCACCTGCTAGTCTCGGTTCTCGCACACCTGTTCTTGTAATCACCACCCTTTATAAGCCCCCCTCTTCTGTTTATTCTTTCTGGGACTCTAATTTGCTCTCACGCAACTATACGTCTGTTTTGATCGTTTGCTTTCACGCAATTCCTACTATTTTCGCGAGCTCTCATGCTACGCACCTCGTTATTAGCTCACATGCTAAATGTTTTATTTACTCCTTTTTGTGTGCCAACGTGCCAGTTTAATTTCCTATTTTGTATCTCCCAGTTCTCATACTAGCGTCTTCGGTTTGCCTTTTGTTAGCTCCAGTGTTTTTGCTATAGCTCTCCTTCTGTTATTTAGAATACATTGGTTACATCTTACCTTTGTTGTGTTCTTCATTTTGACGCATCCTCGAGGGAATCGAACCGGGCACCACAATGCCGAACAGGCGGAACATTTAGCACTCTTACTAATATGCGCCAGCCTCTGCTGTTTATTCTTTCTGGGACTCTAGTTTGCTCTCACGCAACTATACGTCTGTTTTGATCGTTTGCTTTCACGCAATTCCTACTATTTTCGCGAGCTCTCACGCTACGCACCTCGTTATTAGATCACATGCTAAATGTTTTATTTACTCCTTTTTGTGTGCCAACGTGCCAGTTTAATTTCCTATTTTGTATCTCCTAGTTCTCATACTAGCGTCTTTGGTTTGCCTTTTGTTAGCTCCAGTGTTTTTGTTATAGCTCTTCTTTTGGTTATTTAGAATAAATTGGTTATGTCTTACCTTTGTTGTGTTCTTCGTTTTGACGCGTCCTCGAGGGAATCGAACCTGCCACCGCAATGCCGAACAGGCGTAACATTTAGCACTCTTACTAATATGCGCCAGCCTCTTCTGTTTATTCTTTCTGGGACTCTAATTTGCTCTCACGCAACTATACGTCTGTTTTGATCGTTTGCTTTCACGCAATTCCTACTATTTTCGCGAGCTCTCATGCTACGCACCTCGTTATTAGCTCACATGCTAAATGTTTTATTTACTCCTTTTTGTGTGCCAACGTGCCAGTTTAATTTCCTATTTTGTATCTCCCAGTTCTCATACTAGCGTCTTTGGTTTGCCTTTTGTTAGCTCCAGTGTTTTTGTCATAGCCCTCATTCTGTTATTTAGAAAAATTGGTTATATCTTACCTTTGTTGTGTTCTTCATTTTGACGCATCCTCGAGGGAATCGAATGTGGCACCACAATGCCGAACAGGCGTAACATTTAGCACTCTTACTAATATGCGCCAGCCTCTTCTGTTTATTCTTTCTGGGACTCTAGTTTGCGCTCACGCATTTATACATCAGTTTTGATCGTTTGCTTTCACGGCAATTCCTACTATTTTTGTGAGCTGTCACGCTACGCAGCTCGTTATTAGCTCACATGCTAAATGTATTATTTACTCCTTTTTGTGTGCCAACGTGCCAGTTTAACTTCCTATTTTGTATCTCCTAGTTCTCATACCAGCGTCTTTGGTTTGCCTTTTGTTAGCTCCAGTGTTTTTGTTATAGCTCTCCTTTTGGTTATTTAGAATACATTGGTTATGTCTTACCTTTGTTGTGTTCTTCGTTTTGACGCATCCTCGAGGGAATCGAACCCGGTACGACAATGCCGAACAGGCGTAACATTTAACACTTTTACTAATATGTGCCACACTGTGAACCCACACCAAACAAGAATGACAAATGTGTATGTCATTCTTGTTTGGTGTGGGTTCACAGCGTGGGGCATATTAGTAAGAGTGTTAAAGTTGTTTATATCACAACCCTCAGTGTGACCTGTATGGCTGTTGAACAAGTATGCCTTGCAGTTGCGTATGCGTTCAGATAGAGATCGCATCCAAAATGTGACCGGACGGCCGGCACGCAGATAGCATGGTGAAAATCCTGGCGCGATGACATGTAGAAAGGGTGTTAGAGGCATTGTCATCACGGCATGCCGTCAATGTTGATGTCTGGGTGAAAATCTAAAAATTCTGATGGATACATTAAAATTGGAAATCTACCGGACTTTTCCGGGCGGTCGGCAAATATGCGGCTGAGCCACATCAGAGCAGTCAAATAGCCGCATGCAGCTCCGGAGCCTCGGGTTGCCGACCCATGCCTTACTGGCAGTCAGTGGCGGCCCTATTGTGTCAAGCAAAATGGCATTAAAGCCTAAAAAGTCAAGAGTTGGCCTCGCAGAACGTTTTGTCACAAGATCGAAGCATGATGTCAACAACAAGGAAACGGGCCATACTGTTAATTCTCTTCTCAGTGACATTCCACAAGAGGAATGAATGTATGATTTATCTCCTTTCCTGTGCTTTCCTGCTCATTTCAAGTGCTTCGACAAACCCCGTTTCCATATGAGTTGGGAAATTGTGTTAAACAGAATACAATGATTTTCAAAAGAGATCTTTGTGTCAGGTGTATTTGTCGTCGAACCCCAAGATGCAGAGACGGAGGCAGGCATAGCATATGAAAACATGATGTAATTAAAACTAAACAAGAACAAACAAAAAGCACGCACGTGGGCGGAATAACAAACTAAGGGAGCTAGCACTGGAAGCTAGAAAACAAAAAGGAACTTTAGCATGGAAGCTAGTGGATAGCAAACAGAAAAACTGGAAATAACTAATGGCTAACAAGAACAGCTCACCGCTACGACGACCAGGACAAAATGTAGCATGACAGGTAATAGCTGAGAAGAATCACAGACACGACAAGAGCAACATATGGCAACGACAAGTCCGAACGACAATACAATGATCCAGCACTGACTGGAGGAACAAAGCAGGTAAAATAGGAGCTGGCCGATTGACATCAGGTGTGACCAGATGCCAATCGGCCGCAGCTGAGTGAAAACAGGACACAGGAAGACAAACAGGAAGCTGAACCAAAATAAGAGCACTAGACAGGAACTCAGGACAGGAAATACTAAACACAGAGGAAAGGCAAATACAGAGGAAAAAACTAAAACATAGACAAACTGTCAGGGGAAAGCCTGACACTTTGATCTCAATGGGATTTTACTTGGTAAAATAAAGGCTAAATACAAATAAAAAAAATTGCTTGGCTGTTACTGACGTCATTAAATATGCCCGGTGGTCAAGCTAGCTTTTTTTTGATTGATTGATATTTTTATTATTAGATTGCACAGTTCAGTACATATTCCGTACAATTGACCAATAAATGGTAACACCCAAATACGTTTTTCAACTTGTTTAAGTCGGGGTCCACGTTAATCAATTCATGGTAGAAGCTCTGTTGTCAATGGGTGCCAGGCACCATTTAGCCTTCTAGAAGTAAAATTGTTCCTATGCTTGTGCTGTTGTCAGATGTACCAATCTTTCTAATCGTGAGATGGATCAACGTTTCTTCAGAGTTCCCCGAGAGATGATTAAAAAGGCAGGAAAGGAGCAAAATTTGACAAAACAACGAGAAAAGCAGATCACGCTCCAGTCGAAAAATGAATGAGTTTGCAGTTCGTTGAAGGTTAGTTTAACGTTTATTTATTTCCCATTGAAGTATTATCTTAAAATTATTTGTATTTCTTAAACACCATTTCTGCTACGAGTGTTTCGAAAAGCACCAACTCGGCGAGTCTAAATGAATGAACGCAAATGTAAGCAAAAGCTTTTACTAAATGTAGCAATTATGAGTAGAAATCTTAAAACTCATTTTTATACTCTAGCCTTTAAATAAACACCCCTTTTAGACCAGTTGATCTGCCGTTTCTTTTCTGCTCTGCCCCCCTCTCCACTGTGGAGGGGGGGCACAGGTTCGGCGGCCATGAATGAAGCGCTGGCGGTCCAGGGTCGGGACCTAGAGTGGACCACTTGTCTGTGCATCGGTTGGGGACATCTCTGCGCTGCTGACTTGTCTCCGCTTGGGATGGTCTCCTGCTGGCCCCACTATGGACTGGACTCTCACTATTATGTTGAATCCACTATGGATTGGACTCTCACTATTATGTTAGATCCACTATGGACGGGACTCTCACTATTATGTTAAATCCACTATGGACTGGACTCTCACTATTATGTTAGATCCACTATGGACTTGACTCTCACTATTATGTTGAATCCACTATGGACTGGACTCTCACTATTATGTTAGATCCACTATGGACTGGACTCTCACTATTATGTTAGATCCACTATGGACTTGACTCTCACTATTATGTTAAATCCACTATGGACTGGACTCTCACTATTATGTTAGATCCACTATGGACTGGACTCTCACTATTAGTGGCCTAGTGGTTAGAGTGTCCGCCCTGAGATTGGTAGGTCGTGAGTTCAAATCCCTGGCCGAGTCATACCAAAGACTATAAAAATGGGACCCGATACCTCCCTGCTTTGCACTCAGCATAAAGGGTTGGAATTGGGGATTAAATCACCATAAATGATTCCCGGGTGCGGCACCGCTGCTGCTTACTGCTCCCCTCACCTCCCAGGGGGTGATCAAGGGTGATGGGTCAAATGCAGAGAATAATTTTGACACATCTAGTATGTGTGTGACTATCATTGGTACTTTAACTTTATTATGTTAGATCCACTATGGACTGGACTCTCACACTGTTATGTTAGATCCACTATGGACTGAACTCTCACACTATTATGTTAGATCCCCTATGGACTGGACTCTCATACTATTATGTTAGATCCACTATGGACTGGACTCTCACACTGTTATGTTAGATCCACTATGGACTGGACTTTCACACTGTTATGTTAGATCCACTATGGACTGGACTCTCATACTATTATGTTAGATCCCCTATGGACTGGACTCTCACTATTATGTTAGATCCACTATGGACTGGACTCTCACTATTATGTTAGATCCACTATGGACTGGACTCTCATACTATTATGTTAGATCCCCTATGGACTGGACTCTCACTATTATGTTAGATCCACTATGGACTGGACTCTCACACTGTTATGTTAGATCCACTATGGACTGGACTTTCACACTGTTATGTTAGATCCACTATGGACTGGACTCTCATACTATTATGTTAGATCCCCTATGGACTGGACTCTCACTATTATGTTAGATCCGCTATGGACTGGACTCTCACTATTATGTTAGATCCACTATGGACTGGACTCTCACACTGTCATGTTAGATCCACTATAGACTGGAATCTCACTATTATGTTAGATCCACTATGGGCTGGACTCTCATACAATTATGTTGGATCCACAATGGACTGGACTCTCACTATTATGTTTGATCCACTATGGACTGGACTCTCTCACTGTTATGTAAGATCTACTATGGACTGGACTCTCATACTATTATGTTAGATCCACTATGGACTGGACTCTCACTATTATGTTAGATCCACTATGGACTGGACTCTCACTATTATGTTAGATTCACTATGGACTGGACTCTCACTATTATGTTAGATCCACTATGGACTGGACTCTCACACTATTATGTTAGATCCACTATGGACTGGACTCTCACTATTATGTTAGATCCACTATAGACTGGACTGTCACTATTATGTTAGATCCACTATGGACTGGACTCTCACACTATTATGTTAGATCCACTATGGACTGGACTCTCACTATTATGTTAGATCCACTATAGACTGGACTGTCACTATTATGTTAGATCTACTACGGACTAGACTATCACAATATTATGATAGATCCACTCGATGTCCATTGCCAATGGACTTAAACAAGTTGAAAAACGTATTGAAGTGTTACCATTTAGTGGTTTATTGTACGGAAGATTTACTGTACTATACAATCTACTAATAAAAGTTTAAATCAACCAATCAATGGTTATGTCGGTCATTTACGTTCTGGGAGTAGTTTGACATGTACTTCGGTAACAAGAAGATGTAGCAAGTTTTATAGACCAGGCTCAGGGCAAGTTGTTTTACTCTGTCCTCCACCCTGAGCCAGCCCACTTTGGAGAAATGGGTAGGAGTGAGGTGTGATCTGGGGTGGCGGTCTAGAGGTAACCTGACTAGCTTGTTCTGGGATATTTGGAGTCTTGATTTGAGGGTTTTGGAGTGATAATGTCTGCTGTTTAACATCAGCATAGTCATTAGATACGTAATATTTGTGCCAACATAACAGCGGACATTATGACAGTCCTCATGGGAAATGTGGTCTTCCTTCTGGTAAAACACTAGCGCTTCGGTCCACTGGTGCTGCCAAAATCAACCAAAACTGAAAGTTCTTAAAGGGGAACAATATCACCAGACCTATGTAAGCGTCAATATATACCTTGATGGTGCGGAAAAAAGACCATACTTTTTTTTAACCGATTTCCGAACTCTAAATGGGTGAATTTTGGCGAATTAAACGCCTTTCTGTTTATCGCTCTGGAGGGGATGACGTCAGAATGTGACGTCGCCGAGGTAATACAGCCGCCATTTTCATTTTCAACACATTAAAAACACCGGGTCTCAGCTCTGTTATTTTCATTTTTTTCGACTATTTTTTGGAACCTTGGAGACATCATGCCTCGTCGCTGTGTTGTCGGAGGCTGTAACAACACTAACAGGGAGGGATTCAAGTTGCACCACTGGCCCGAAGATGCCAAAGTGTCTGCCTTCAGACCCCCATTGAATGTACCAAAGTGGCTCCACATTTTACCGGCGATGACAGACATGGCACAGAGATGTATGGATAACCTGCAGATGCATTTGCAACGATAAAGTCAACGAAATCACAAAGGTGAGTTTTGTTGATGTTGACTTATTTGCTAATCAGACATATTTGGTCGCGGCGTGACTGCCAGTTAATCGATGCTAAAATGCTACACTAATTGACGCTAACATGCTGTTTACCGGCGGTGCTAAAGCAGACATGGCACAGAGATGTATGAATAACCTGCAGATGCATTTGTAACGATAAGGTCACAGAAATCACAAAGGTAAGTTTTGTTGATGTTGACTGCTAGCTAATCGATGCTAACATGCTACGCTAATCAATGCTAACATGCAATTTACCGGCGGTGCTAAAGCAGACATGGCACAGAGATGTATGGATAACCTGCAGATGCATTTGCAACTATATTACGTTTCCTTCCACCCACGTTTTTTGCGAAAAAAACACTTACCAATCGACGGATTTAAGTTGCTCCAGTGTCACAAGATGCGAAAGTCCTGATCGTTTGTTTCGCAGATTTTACCGGCGATGCTAACGCAGCTATTCGGCCATGCTATGGCTATGAATAGCGTCAATAGCTATTCGCTCAATAGCTTCAGTTTCTTCTTCAATACTTTCATACTCCAACCATCCGTTTCAATACATGTGTAATCTGTTGAATCGCTTAAGCCGCTGAAATCCGAGTCTGAATCCGAGCTAATGTCGCTATATATTGCTGTGCTATTCGTCATTGTTTGTTTACATTGGCAGCACTGTATGACGTCACAGGGAAATGGATAGTGGCATCGCAAATAGCGAAAATCAAGCACTTTAAAGCTTTTTTTTAGGGATATTCGGGGACCGGTAAAATTTTGAAAAAAACTTCAAAAAATACAACATGCCACTGGGAACTGATTTTTATTGTTTTTAACCCTTTTGAAATTGTGATTATGTTCCCCTTTAAGTGGGGCTTTTAACTGGTCTGGGTGGCACTGGGAGCAGTTGGGCAAAGGGTCTTGCCCAAGGACGCAACGGCAGGGACTAGGAACCCTCAAGTTGCTTGCATCCACCGAGCCACGCCAAACCCAATATCAATATCGGTATTGGCCAATACAAGGATCCAATATCGGTATCAGGACACTCCAAGGTCTGATGGTTATCAGCAAACAAACAAGAATTGGATACTAAACACAACTTGACGAATATTGGAGAATTCGGCATCAAAATATGCCTTGTTTACAAAACAAACCGTCCATGACGTGGCGAGGGCAGAGAAAACAAAATATCTCTCGATATTAGAAAGACAAGTCCGATAAACACACTTTCTGAGGCGGTTACGACTAAAGTTGTAACATGAGAACTTGACAACACCTCAGTATTGCTATTGACAACAACCACACTCCATCAGTGTTGTTTCTTCTCAAGGTCTTCTTAACACCAAGTTACGGACAACGTGACGCCATGTTATTCCCCCTGACAGGACTCGCTAATCGCGGAATCACATGACTACGTAACGCCCGGGTGCCAACTCACAAGGTCTGTCTGACACAACAATTTCATGCAGTCCTCGGATGAGATACTGAGGAAGGGCAACACGTCAATTCACAACCCGGGAAGTCTTTCGTGCCCAAGGAGATCTTCAAAGGCAAAATGCTGAAGGAAAGACTGTCACACCTATGGATCTTTATTTTGTCATGTTATGTTTTGATTTTGGACATTCAGTCACGTTTCACACATCCTGGTTTTGTTTGTTTCCATGCCAACCTATTAGTTTACACCTGGTGCCCTGAAGTCGCGCCCCGATCCTCAGCCTCTCACACCTGTTTTCTATTACCACAGCCAGTACTTAAGTCATTTGCTTTCTGTTCATCATTCTGGGAACTTTGCTATTTGTATTCTGCTTCATGCCTTCACGATGACCTGCTACGCACCCTGCGATCCATGCCCCTTGTTTCGGTCACCGTAAGTGTTTTTGTTTTAGTTGTTCATAGTTCTGCCACAGTGCAAGTTTAAAGGGGAACAATATCACAATTTCAAAAGGGTTAAAAACAATAAAAATCAGTTCCCAGTGGCTTGTTGTATTTTTTGAAGTTTTTTTCAAAATTTTACCGGTCTCGGAATATCCCTAAATAAAGCTTTAAAGTGCCTTATTTTCGCTATCTTCGAAACCACTATCCATTTCCCTGTGACGTCACACAGTGCTGCCAATGTAAACAAACAATGAGAATGCCACAGCAAGATATAGCGACATTAGCTCGGATTCAGACTCGGATTTCAGCGACTTAAGCGATTCAACAGATTACGCATGTATTGAAACGGATGGTTGGAGTATGAAAGTATTGAAGAAGGAACTGAAGCTATTGAGGGAATAGCTATTGACGCTATTCATAGCCATAGCATGGCCAAATAGCTGCGTTAGCATCGCCGGTAAAATGTGCGGACCAAACGATCAGGACTTTCGCATCTTTTGACACTGGAGCAACTTAAATCCGTCGATTAGTAAGTGTTTTTTTTCGCATTAAATGTGGGTGGAAGGAAACGTAATATAGTTGCAAATGCATCTGCAGGTTATCCATACATCTCTGTGCCATGTCTGCTTTAGCACCGCCGGTAATTAGCATGTTAGCATCAATTAGCGTAGCATGTTAGCATCGATTAGCTGGCAGTCGACATCAACAAAACTCACCTTTGTGATTTCGTTGACTATCGTTGCAAATGCATTTGCAGGTTATCCATACATCTCTGTGCCATGTCTGCTTTAGCACCGCCAGTAAATAGCATGTTAGCGTCGCTTAGCGTAGCATGTTAGCATCGATTAGCTGGCAGTCATGCCATAACCAAATATGTCTGATTAGCACGTAAGTCAACAACATCAACAAAACTCACCTTTGTGATTTAGTTGACTTCATCGTTGCAAATGCATCTGCAGGTTATCCATACATCTCTGTGCCATGTCTGTCATTGCCGGTAAAATGTGGAGCCACTTTGGTACATTCAATGGGGGTCTGGCGGCAGACACTTTCGCATCTTCGGGCCAGTGGTGCAACTTGAATCCCTCCCTGTTAGTGTTGTTACACCCTCCGACAACACACCGACGAGGCATGATGTCTCCAAGGTTCCAAAAAATTGTCGAAAAAACGGAAAATAACAGAGCTGAGACCCAATGTTTACAATGTGTTGAAAATGAAACTGGCGGCTGTATTACCTCGGCGACGTCACATTCTAACGTCATCGCCTCCAGCGCGATAAACAGAAAGGCGTTTAATTCGTCAAAATTCACCCATTTAGAGTTCGGAAATCGGTTAAAAAAATATATGGTCTTTTTTCTGCACCATCAAGGTATATATTGACGCTTGCATAGGTCTGGTGATAATGTTCCCCTTTAAGTTTACAGTTTATCGTCTTTCATGCCATCGAGCAGGTGTTTTGTTTTCCTGTTTGTATTTTTGTAGCCAAGTTTTTGTACCTCTTTGTGAGCGCCCTTAGTTCGATTATTTTTGTATTTAGTATTCAAATAAACCATGTACTTACACTCTCATTTGGCTCATCCCGTATCCTCTCTGCATCGAAGGAGTAAACCATATCCAAGTCCAAGCCTGACAAAGACCAACACACTGTAAATATGGAGATGGCCTAAGTAAAAGTTCATGAATGTACTTCACAACATCGACATGAGTTCAGAATACTCTAGAGCAGTGGTTCTCGAGCTTTTTGCAGTGATGTACCCCCGTGAACATTTTTTTAATTCAAGTACCCCCTAATCGGAGCTAAGCATTTTGGTTGAAAAAAAATTAGATAAAGAAGTAAAATATAGCACTATGTCATCAGTTTCTGATTTATTAAATTGTATAACAGTGCAAAATATTGCTCATTTGTAGTGGTCTTTCTTGAACTATTTGGAAAAAAAGATTAAAAAAATAAGTAAAAACTTGTTGAAAAATAAACAAGTGATTCAATTATAAATAAATATTTCTACACATAGAAATAATCATTAACTTAAATTGCCCTCTTTGGGGATTTTAATAGAGATCCACATGGATTCATGAACTTAATTCTAAACATTTTGTGACGCTTGTGTGGCATTGTAATGCCGGATTGGTTCTTCCGGGGATGCGTCGAAGCGATGAACACAACAAGGTAAGTTATAAATGGATTTATTAAATAAACAAATGGCTTAGCGTAAAAGCTAGCGAGAATATACATACAAAGATGAAGGTCGAGAGTCGTCACTGTTGCGCGTGGGCAAATTAGGATCCGAGACTGAACAAAGAAAAGAGGAAAGCTTATATAGGGAGAAATCAAGGAGAACCAGGTGTGTAGAAAACGAGGAGCAGGTGAAATCAATGTGTAACCATGGTAACGGACTAAACAGGAAGTAAGTGGGTCAGAAGAGAATGAAACAAAGATGGAAAAATAAACATGTGAAGATCTGAGTCACAGATCGCAACAGTATTCCCCCCCCCAAAAAGACAGATTCCAGATGTCTCAAAGAAAACAAAAACAAATAAGAAACAACTTGAACCCCCTCCCCAAAAACAGAGTCCACAAACGAAGGGAGGGCGGAGGGAGGCCACGGTGGAGGGTCGCCAAGTCGTGTGTCCCCGAATCCACCGAGGACAAGTCAAGTGGCGGCGGCGGATGGAACGCCGCTGCCGAAAAAGTTTTGGCGGGCGACCTCGAAAAGGCCACATTAGTGGCCGCATCGCAGGATGAGGTGCCCGGCGAGGCGGACGACCCGGGCACGGCCACATCCGTGGCCGACATGGAGGAGGGAGTGTCTGGCGAGGAGGATGACCTCGCAGAGGCCACGCCCGTGATCGACGTGGTGGACGACGCCTCAGCACCGAAATCCCAGCAGGCTTGGAAGCAGCAGACGAGGGTGCGGGGACTGCAGCCAAAGCAGGCCCGAGTGCAGCTGGCGAGGATGATGCGGGTGCTGCAGCCGAAGAAGGCGTCGGAGGCGGCCTGGGAGCCGCAGGAGTCGTCGGAGGCGGCCTGGGAGCCGCAGGAGTCGTCGGAGGCGGCCTGGGAGCCGCAGGAGTCGTCGGAGGCGGCCTGGGAGCCGCAGGAGTCGTGACTGGTGTGAGCTCCAGCCTCATCGTCGGCGCCGGTGTGGGCTCCAGCTTCTTCGTCGGCAGTGCTTGGCGGCGTGGAGCTGGTACCGGCGCTTGTCGAGGAGCTGGCACTGGAGTGGGCTCCAGCCCTGTCGACATAGGTGAAGGTTCCAGCCCCGTCGTCGATGCTGGTGTGGGCTCCAGCCCCGTCGTCGACGCTGGTGTGGGCTCCAGCCCCGTCGTCGGCGGTGCTTGGCGGCGCGGAGCTGGTACCGGCGCTTGGCGGCGTGGAGCTGGTACTGGAGTAGGCTCCAGCTCTGGAGCTGGTACTGGAGTGGGCTCTAGGCTAAAGTCTGTAACTGGTATGAGAACCAGTTCTGGGTCGGAGGCTGGTGTGAGAACCAGGTGGGAGTCTAGTGCTGGCTTGAGAACCAGGCTAGAAACATCAGTTTCTGGTGCGAGAACCAGACTACAGTTAAGTGCTGGTGTGAGAACCAAACTGGGAGAAATGCAGAACACCGGTGGTGGAGGATGTGCTTGAGGTAATGACCTCGCGAGTCTGAACACCGGTGGAGGAGGTCTACTTGGTCGTTGGGATTTGACCGGGGGCAACACAGGTGGAGGAGGTCTACAAGGCCGTTGAGACTTGGCCGGGGGAAACACAGGTGGAGGAGGTCTACGAGGAAGAGCTAAGCGGAATACAGGTGGCGGCGGCCTAGGAGGAGCTAGCGGTTTAACGGGCCGAAAAACAGGTAAGGGTGGCCTCATAGGAGGTTGCGGTTTGACAGTTTTAAGAAATGGTAGCGTCTGCGCTACCTCCGCAACACAGCTATAGGCCATAGCCCCCCCCTCCAGACGGGAATCCCAGACCCGTTCCCTGTGGTCAGGGACTGACCATAAGGGAGGGTGGTGGGAGGTTTGGAGGCGGGCAGACTCCTCCCCTCTATATTGTCCAGAGTGTCCCTTTGAAAAGGGAGAAAAAACCTTGGACTTGGCCGGAGAATGAGGTTTTAAAGGAGGTGTAGGAGAAAAACTAGGTGACTGAGGTTGACTAGAATAATAAGAAAAAATATCCTGATAATTCTGTATCTTGTCATGAATGTTATTGATATTCAAAAAAGGTTGGGAATGAGAATTACTGTCCACAATATAAAAATCTTCTGAAAAAATGTCATCAACAGAGGCCGGTGTTGCGTCACCGGTGGGCGTTCCCCAATTGACGTCATCGCTTGTGTCAGAAAAAGTGTCATGGCAGCTTAAGGAATGATTTGAAAAAAAACAAGCAGGATTACCGGTAATGACGGGTGAATCCTGGACGGGGTGAAACTTGCTGTGTCCATGGGGAGGAATAAGTGGTGCTGGAACATTACTGCCGTGCGGGGGGCCTCTCCACTGGACCCCCCGCCTCTTCGGGGCAGCGCGAACGGCTTCGGAGGGGACTTCAGGCCCACAGTCAAGTCTTTCCTGCTCCCAAGCCACGAGCTCCAACCACAAACCCAAGTCGAAGGGTTCCTCCCGTGGTTTCGACGCGGAAAAACATTTTGATGCTCGGATCCTACTGTGACGCTTGTGTGGCATTGTAATGCCGGATTGGTTCTTCCGGGGATGCGTCGAAGCGATGAACACAACAAGGTAAGTTATAAATGGATTTATTAAATAAACAAATGGCTTAGCGTAAAAGCTAGCGAGAATATACATACAAAGATGAAGGTCGAGAGTCGTCACTGTTGCGCGTGGGCAAATTAGGATCCGAGACTGAACAAAGAAAAGAGGAAAGCTTATATAGGGAGAAATCAAGGAGAACCAGGTGTGTAGAAAACGAGGAGCAGGTGAAATCAATGTGTAACCATGGTAACGGACTAAACAGGAAGTAAGTGGGTCAGAAGAGAATGAAACAAAGATGGAAAAATAAACATGTGAAGATCTGAGTCACAGATCGCAACACATTTCTTCACAAAAAAAGAAATCTTTAACATCAATATTTATGGAACATGTCCACAAAAAAATCTAGCTGTCAACACCGAATATTGCATTGTTGTATTTTCTTTTCACAGTTTATGAACTTACATTCATATTTTGTTGAAGTATTATTCAATAAATATTTTTATAAATGATTTCTGAATTGTTGCTATTTTTAGAATATTTAAAAACAAATCTCACGTACCCCTTGGTGTCAGAGTTAGTTTGTGACGAACCCCAAGATGCAGAGAAGGAGGCAGGCATTTTGCAGGTAGACATGATTTAATAAAACACTAAGACAAAACCGAACAAAAGGGTACAAACAAAAAGCGCGCACGAGACGGATAACAAACTAGGCTATGAACAAACAAAACTGGAAGCAGGGCACAAAAGACAGTAAGCTACACAAAACTACCAAATACAGCTTAGCGCTACGCTGCAACGACATGTCAGGAGCGACAATACAGAGGCGACAATAATCCAGCACTGATTGGAGGGCAAAAGCAGGTAAAAATAGGAGCGGGCTGATTGACACCAGGTGTGGCCAGGTGCCAATCAGCCGCAGCTGAGGGGAAACAGCGCTCAGGGAGAAAGACAGGAAACCAACAAAATAAGAGCGCTGACAGGAAATACTACACACACAGAGGAAAAAACTAGAACACAAACAAACTGTCAGGGGCAAGCCTGACACCTGGCATACCTTCAAGTACCCCCAGGGGTATGCGTACCCCCATTTGAGAACCACTGCTCTAGAGCAAGGGTGTAAGAAACTTTTTCCATTGAGGGAAGCCATTTTTAAATGTTTCATTTTCAAAACCAATACGATATATACATTCTTTTTAACCTTGGGGCTCCCCTCATGTTAGGCAATGGGGATCGGGTCGCGTTTAAGTCATAAAAAATGTTAAAATTAAGTAATTTTATTCATTTTATTTTCTTATTCAACACTTAAATCTCTCGATGAACTTTAGATCTGTCTGTTAATAAAAATGTATTTTTTATTATTTTAAAATGTTAAGATCTTTTTGTCAAATCCAGTTTTTTATGGCAAAAACACAAAATACACAATATTTTTCCCAAAACAATTTTCAAAGTGGACTATTTGATGTGAAATAATTGGATCCCTAAATAGTTCATTAACTCATAGCAACGTTGATTTAAATGTTTTTTTTTTTTTTTAACAAGGTTAGTTTTTTTTAGTTATTTTATTCTACTAAAATTATTAGGGACCCAAAAGTGGCCCACTCATAAAAGGTCATACTTTTTTCTTTTTTAACATTCAACGCTTAAAACTCTATATCAGCTTCAGATAATATATATATTATAAATACTTTAGTACATTTATAATAATAATTAGTACAATTAGCATTAGTATTTAATTAGCATATTTAAAAAACATTTTTTTTTATGTTTTTTGGTTTGTTGTTTTTATGTCCCTTTCCTCAAAGAAAATTTAGTTTTTGCTTGGTAAACACACAAAATATCCAATATTTTATTCAAAAAATATTTCAAGTGGAATTTTTAAAAGCCATCCTTAGATCGGTCAAAAATTTGTACCAACATTGATTTTGATTCATTATCATTTTTTTTTCAATCCCACTAAAAGTATTGGGGTTTCAAAAGTGCCCCACTCATAAAAGGTCATACTTTTTCTTTTTAAATCTCTATATCAGCTGCAGATAATATAAAGCATAATTAGTTTAATATACAAACTAATTTAGTACAAACAGCGCACTTGTTGCGCAAACATGATTTGCTGAAAAAACATCCCTTTAAAAATTAAATCTGTGGTCCCCTCCAAGGTTTCTCATTGTCCCCTTGGGTTGAGTTTTACGTTGTCCTTATGTGGGATCTAAGCCAAAGATGTCGTTGTGGCTTGTACAGCCCTTTGAGACACTTGTGATTTAGGCCTATATAACTAAACATTGATTGATTGATTTTTAGAATGTAAAAAAAAAAAATCCGTTGTAATGAAATAGGCAAAATTCCCAAAAAAAGTGCAGTCACCTTTAAGGATCCAAAAGAGCCCCCATTCATAAAAGTGTTAAAAATGTATTTATTAAGTCATAAATCTCTAGATGTCGACATGTCGACGGTATGTTTTTATTTATTATTTTTTGTTTGTTTGTTTGTTTTATGCCCTTATTGTCAAAGAAAACTTCCTTTTTGATATGGTAAACACAAAAAATAGTGTTCTTTTTTTTAACTTAAAACTTAAGTCTCTAGATCAACCTTACATCTATTTGTTAAATGTAGGTTTTTCCAAATTTTTCTTGTGATTTTTTTGTTTGTTTTATGGCCTTTCTGTCAAAGAAAACTTGTTTTTTTTAATATGGTAAAAACACAACATATACAACTTTTCCCCAATAAAATATTTCTAAGTGGAATATTTGATGTGAGGTAGTTAGAGCCTTGAATAGGTCAATAATTTATAACAATGTTGATTTTAACCGGAATGAGAATCAGCACCTCCAAGTCCCAGTCCATGGTTCTCGCCCGGAAAAGGGTGGAGTGCCATCTCCGGGTTGGGGAGGAGACCCTGCCCCAAGTGGAGGAGTTCAAGTACCTAGGAGTCTTGTTCACGAGTGAGGGAAGAGTGGATCGTGAGATCGACAGGCGGATCGGTGCGGCGTCTTCAGTAATGCGGACGTTGTACCGATCCGTTGTGGTGAAGAAGGAGCTGAGCCGGAAGGCAAAGCTCTCAATTTACCGGTCGATCTACGTTCCCATTCTCACCTATGGTCATGAGCTTTGGGTCATGACCGAAAGGATAAGATCACGGGTACAAGCGGCCGAAATGAGTTTCCTCCGCCGTGTGGCGGGGCTCTCCCTTAGAGATAGGGTGAGAAGCTCTGCCATCCGGGAGGAACTCAAAGTAAAGCCGCTGCTCCTTCACATCGAGAGGAGCCAGATGAGGTGGTTCGGGCATCTGGTCAGGATGCCACCCGAACGCCTCCCTAGGGAGGTGTTTAGGGCACGTCCAACCGGTAGGAGGCCACGGGGAAGACCCAGGACACGTTGGGAAGACTATGTCTCCCGGCTGGCCTGGGAACGCCTCGGGATCCCCCGGGAAGAGCTAGACGAAGTGGCTGGGGAGAGGGAAGTCTAGGTTTCCCTGCTTAGGCTGTTGCCCCCGCGACCCGACCTCGGATAAGCGGAGGATGATGGGTGGATGGATGATGGATGATTTTAATTCATGAGTATTTTTTTTTTAGAAATGACTGATTATAAAAAAATTTTACTAAGATAAATGGGGATTCAAAAGGGCCCAACTCATTAAAGTACAAACCCCGTTTCCATGAGTTGCGAAATTGTGTTAGATGTAAAAATAAACGGAATACAATGTTTTGCAAATCCTTTTCAACCCATACTCAGTTGAATGCACTACAAAAACAAGATATTTGATGTTCAAACTCATAAACTTGATTTTTTTGGGGGTAAATAATCATGGCTGCAACACGTGCCAAAGTAGTTGGGAAAGGGCATGTTCACCACTGTGTTACATCACCTTTTCTTTTAACAACACTCAATGAACGTTTGGGAACTGAGGAAACTAATTGTTGAAGTTTTGAAAGTGGAATTCTTTCCCATTCTTGTTTTATGTAGAGCTTCAGTCGTTCAACAGTCCGGGGTCTCCGATGTCGTATTTTACGCGTCATAATGCGCCACATATTTTCGACGGGAGACAGGTCTGGACTGCAGGCGGGCCAGGAAAGTACCCGCACTCTTTTTTTACAAAGCCACTCGTGCTGAATGTGGCTTGGCATTTTCTTTCTGAAATAAGCAGGGGCGTCCATGAAAAAGACGGCGCTTAGATGTCAGCATATGTTGTTCCAAAACCTGTATGTACCTTTCAGCACTAAGGGTGCCTTCTCAGATGTGTAAGTTACCCATGCCTTGGGCACTAATGCACCCCATACCATCACAGATGCTGACTTTTGAACTTTGCGTCGATAACAGTCTGGATGGTTCGCTTCCCCTTTGGTCCGGATGACACGATGTCGAATATTTCCAAAAACAATTTAAAATGTGGACTCGTCAGACCACAGAGCACTTATTCACTTCGCATCATTCCGTCTTAGATGATCTCGGGCCCAGAGAAGCCGGCGGTGTTTCTGGATGTTGTTGATAAATAGATTTTGCTTTGCATAGTAGAGCTTTAACTAGCACTTACAGATGTAGCGACCAACTGTATTTAGTGACAGTGGTTTTCTGAAGCGTTCCTGAGCCCATGTGGTGATATCCTTTAGAGATCGAAGGTCACGGTCATTCAATGTTGGTTTCTGGCCATGCTGCTTACATGGAGTGATTTCTCCAGATTCTCTGAACCTTTTGATTATATTCTGGACCGTAGATGTTGAAATCCCTAAATTTCTTGCAATTGCACTTTGAGAAACGTTGTTCTTAAACTGTTTGACTATTTGCTCACGCAGTTGTGGACAAAGGGGTGTACCTCGCCCCAACCTTTCTTGTGAAAGACTGAGCATTTTTTGGGAAGATGTTTTTATACCCAATCATGGCACCCACCTGTTCCCAA
This sequence comes from Nerophis ophidion, assembly GCF_033978795.1. Taxonomy (NCBI): domain Eukaryota; kingdom Metazoa; phylum Chordata; class Actinopteri; order Syngnathiformes; family Syngnathidae; genus Nerophis; species Nerophis ophidion. The sequence continues at coordinate 11,336,613 of NC_084632.1, read as the reverse complement.
TTAGCCTGCACACCTGTGGGATGTTCCAAATAAGTGTTTGATGAGCATTTCTCAACTTTATCAGTATTTATTGCCACCTTTCCCAACTTCTTTGTCGCGTGTTGCTGGCATCAAATTCTAAAGTTAATGATTATTTGCAAAACAAAAAATGTTTATCAGTTTGAACATCAAATATGTTGTCTTTGTAGCATATTCAACTGAATATGGGTTGAAAAGGATTTGCCAATCATTGTATTCCGTTTATATTTACATCTAACACAATTTCCCAACTCATACTGTATGGAAACGGGGTTTGTAGTAAATATGTAAATGTACATTTTTTACTTTTAACGCTTAAGTCTCCATATCAACTTCAGATCAAGCTGTTGTTTATACATTTTTACAATTTATTTCCCGTTTTTTGTGTTGAATCAAAAAATGCCCTTTTTGTTAAAGCAAACTTCAGGTTTTTATACGGTAAATACACAAAATATGCAATATTTTCCCCAAAATATATTTCAAAGTGTTTGATGTGAAGTAAATGTAGTCTTGAATAGGTCAATAATTCATAACAACATTCATTTAAATTGGCCCTAGTGTGTGAATGTGAGTCTGAATGCTGTCTGTCTATCTGTGTTGGCCCTGTGAAGAGGTGGTGACTTGTCCAGGGTGTACCCCGCCTTCCGCCCGATTGTAGCTGAGATAGGCACCAGCGCCCCCCGCCACCCCAAAAGGAATAAGCGGTATAAAATGGATGGATGAATTAATTATTATTTTTTGAGCAATGACAGTTATAAAGAAGAAAAAAATGTCTGCATGCAAGTTTTTCTCGTTTCATTTCACTTGTTCCACTTTTCCTTGTTTTTGTTTTTTTTTAACATTTTTAGAATGTGCTGTTAATAAGTTAGCTGCACATGGTCCCCGTGCCACACTTTGGACAACCATGCTATAGACCAGGGGTCACCAACGCGGCACCAGGTTGCCCGTAAGGACCAGATGAGTCGCCCGCTGGCCTGTTCTAAAAATAGCTCAAATAGCAGCACTTACCAGTGAGCTGCCTCTATTTTTTAAATTGTATTTATTTACTAGCAAGCTGGTCTCGTGTGCTCGACATTTTTAATTCTAAGAGAGACAAAACTCAAATAGAATTTGAAAATCCAAGAAAATATTTTAAAGACTTGGTCTTCACTTGTTTAAATAAATTCATTTATTTTTTTACTTTGCTTCTTATAACTTTCAGAAAAACAATTTTAGAGAAAAAAATACAACCTTAAAAATGATTTTAGGATTTTTAAACACATATACCTTTTTACCTTTTAAATTCATTCTTCTTCTTTCCTGACAATTTAAATCAATGTTCAAGTGTTTGTTTGTTTTTTCGTTGTAAAGAATTATAAATACATTTTAATTTAATTCTTCATTTTAACTTCTGTTTTTTCGACAACGAATATTTGTGAAATATTTCTTCAAACCTATGATTAAAATTCAAAAAAATTATTCTGGCAAATCTAGAAAATCTGTAGAATCAAATTTAAATCTTATTTCAAAGTCTTTTGAATTACTTTTACATTTTTTGTTCTGGAAAATCTAGAAGAAATGATTTGTCTTTGTTAGAAATATAGTTTGGTCCAATTTGTTATATATTCTAACAAAAGGCAGATCGTGTCAGGGATATTTGTCGTCGAACCCCAAGATGCAGAGACGCAGGCAGGCATTGAACAAGAAAACATGATTTAATTAAGATACTAAGACAAAATCAAACAAAACGGTACTAACACAAAGCGCGCACGAGGTGGATAACAAACTAAGGGTCTTTAGCATAGAAGCTAGCAAGAAACAAAAAAGGGCCTAGCGTGGAAGCTAGCGGGTAGCAAACAGGAAAAACTGGAAACAGCTAATTGCTAACAGAAACAGCTTACCGCTACGACAACCAGGACAAAATGTAGCACGACAGGTAATAGCTGTAACAAAATGACACGATAGCAACGACAATGATCCAGCCACTGACACAAGACAAAGGAGGTACAAATAGGAGCCGGCTGATTGGCAACAGGTGTGGCCGGATGCCAATCAGCCGCAGCTGAAGGGGAACACAGCACTCAGGGAACAAGACAGGAAGCTGACAAAATAAGAGCACTAAACAGGAACTAAGGACAGTAAATACTAAACACACTGAGGAGGAACACAGCACTCAGGAAACAAGACAGGAAGCTGACAAATTAAGAGCACTTGACAGGAACTAAAAGACAGGAAATACTAAACACAGGGAACAGACAAATGCAGAGGAAAAAACCAAAACATAGACCAGGGGTGCCCATAACGTCGATCGCGAGCTACCAGTCGACCGCGAGGGGGGTGTCACTCGATCTCGAGCCAGGCTTTTAAAAAAAATAGACCTAAAAATTAGTGATCATCAATCTTCACCAAGACGTCACTTAAATGACATTCACGGTACCGGAGGGTCTTGTGAGATGACGCTGGCTGCTGCAAGATCATTATTATGAAAATATGACCAAGAGGAAGGCGAGAAACACTTTTTATTTCAACAGACTCTCGCGCCGTACCTTCCGTCAAAACTCTAAAGGCCGACTGCACATTTCCTATCTTCACAATAAAAGCCCTGCTTCATGCTGCCTGCGCTAACTAAATACAGAGTCTCGGAAAACTGGCGTGCACAAGCGATCCCTCAGAAAGCTGGCGTGCACATCACTTGTGCACGCCAGCTTTCCGAGACTCTTATTTTGTTAGCGCAGGCAGCATGAAGCAGGGCTTTTATTGTGAAGATAGGAAATGTGCAGTCGGCCTTTAGAGTTTTGACGGAAGGGACGGCGCGAAAGTCTGTTGAAATAAAAAGTGTTTCTCGCCTTCCTCTCTGTCATTTTTTCATAATAATGAACTGGCAGCAGCCAGCGTCATCTCACAAGACCCTCGGGTGCCGTGAATGTCAATCAAGCAAGCTACGGAATTTGCCGCCAATGTTTTTCTTGTAAAGTGTATGGAAGCTGGATGAATTAGATGCCAAAAACCAACCACTTTCATGTGGTATTGTACAGAAAGGACAACTTTTTTTCTCCTCCATTTGAAAATGTGGGTGTTATCATCATTACTGTCTAATTCCAATCAATACAAGTCATCAGAATCAGGTAATACACCAACTTATATTCTTGTCTCTGTGAAAGAAAGACATCTATATGTGTTACACATGCTTGTATTATCATTAAACACATTTAACTTGTTTACAAAAATGTCTCTTTCATAAACAAATAAATATAAATGATATATATAAATGAGGTAGATCCCCTCGAGTTGGTCAATTGAAAAGTAGCTCGCCAGCAGAAAAAGTGTGGGCACCCCTGACATAGCTTGACAGATTGTTTTTTTAACCTATTTAAAACATGTCATCAAAATTCTAAAATTAATCTTAATCAGGAAAAATTACAATAATGTTTCATAAATTCTTTTTTTAATTTTTTCAAAAAGATTCGAATTAGCTAGTTTTTGTCTTCATTTTTTTCGGTTGAATTTTAAAGAGTCGTAATTGAAGATAAACTATGTTTCAAAATGTAATCGTCATTTTTTTCATGTTTTCTCCTCTTTCAAACCGTTCAATTAAGTGGTTTTTTTTCATCATTTATTCTCTACAAAAAAACCTTCCGTAAAAGGAAAAAAAAATGTAGAACGGAATGACGGACAGAAATACCTGTAACGCCGGTTCGATATCGTGGTACCGGGTTCGATTCCCTCGTGGATGCGTCAAACGAAGAACACAACAAAGGTAGGGTCTAACAAATGTATTAACAAAAGGTGAGCTCTGAACAAAAACACTGGAGCTAGTAAAAGGGGAAACAAAAGTCGCTAGCGTGAAAGCTAGGAAATATAAAAAAACTAAGACCTGGCATGAAGGCATAAAAAGTAAAAACAAAGATGATTAGCATGTGAGCTAAAGATGACTAGGTGGCTGAGCTAACGAGCCAGCGAGAAAAGCATACCCGACGTTACGTTGCGTGAAAACAAATTAGAGTCCCAGAAAGAATAAACAGAAGAGGCTGGCTACATCGCGTGGACATCGGGGGCGGTACCTCTGGATTGGCAGACCGGGGTGGTGGTTCCTCTCTTTAAGAAGGGGGACTGGAGGGTGTGTTCCAACTATCGTGGGATCACACTCCTCAGCCTTCCCGGTAAGGTTTATTCAGGTGTACTGGAGAGGAGGCTACATCGGATAGTCGAACCTCGGATTCAGGAGGAACAGTGTGGTTTTCGTCCTGGTCGTGGAACTGTGGACCAGCTCTATACTCTCGGCAGGGTTCTTGAGGGTGCATGGGAGTTTGCCCAACCAGTCTACATGTGCTTTGTGGACTTGGAGAAGGCATTCGACCGTGTCCCTCGGGAAGTCCTGTGGGGAGTGCTCAGAGAGTATGGGGTATTGGACTGTCTTATTGTGGCGGTCCGCTCCCTGTACGATCAGTGCCAGAGCTTGGTCCGCATTGCCGGCAGTAAGTCGAACACATTTCCAGTGAGGGTTGGACTCCGCCAAGGCTGTCCTTTGTCACCGATTCTGTTCATAACTTTTATGGACGGAATTTCTAGGCGCAGTCAAGGCGTTGAGGGGTTCCGGTTTGGTAACCGCAGGATTAGGTCTCTGCTTTTTGCAGATGATGTGGTCCTGATGGCTTAATCTGACCGGGATCTTCAGCTCTCGCTGGATCGGTTCGCAGCCGAGTGTGAAGCGACCGGAATGAGAATCAGCACCTCCAAGTCCGAGTCCATGGTTCTCGCCCGGAAAAGGGTGGAGTGCCATCTCCGGGTTGGGGAGGAGACCCTGCCCCAAGTGGAGGAGTTCAAGTACCTAGGAGTCTTTTTCACGAGTGAGGGAAGAGTGGATCGTGAGATCGACAGGCGGATCGGTGCGGCGTCTTCAGTAATGCGGACGTTGTACCGATCCGTTGTGGTGAAGAAGGAGCTGAGCCGGAAGGCAAAGCTCTCAATTTACCGGTCGATCTACGTTCCCATCCTCACCTTCGGTCATGAGCTTTGGGTCATGACCGAAAGGATAAGATCACGGGTACAAGCGGCCGAAATGAGTTTCCTCCGCCGTGTGGCGGGGCTCTCCCTTAGAGATAGGGTGAGAAGCTCTACCATCCGGGAGGAACTCAAAGTAAAGCCGCTGCTCCTTCACATCGAGAGGAGCCAGATGAGGTGGTTCGGGCATCTGGTCAGGATGCCACCCGAACGCCTCCCTAGGGAGGTGTTTAGGGCACGTCCAACCGGTAGGAGGCCACGGGGAAGACCCAGGACACGTTGGGAAGACTATGTCTCCCGGCTGGCCTGGGAACGCCTCGGGATCCCCCGGGAAGAGCTAGACGAAGTGGCTGGGGAGAGGGAAGTCTGGGTTTCCCTGCTTAGGCTGTTGCCCCCGCGACCCGACTTCGGATAAGCGGAAGATGATGGATGGATGGATGGGCTGGCTACACGGTCTAGCTCCATCCTATCTTGCCGATTGTATTGTACCATATGTCCCGGCAAGAAATCTGCGTTCAAAGGACTCCGGCTTATTAGTGATTCCCAAAGCCCAAAAAAAGTCTGCAGGCTATAGAGCGTTTTCCGTTCGGGCTCCAGTACTCTGGAATGCCCTCCCGGTAACAGTTCGAGATGCCACCTCAGTAGAAGCATTTAAGTCTCACCTTAAAACTCATTTGTATACTCTAGCCTTTAAATAGACTCCCTTTTTAGACCAGTTGATCTGCCGTTTCTTTTCTTTTTCTTCTATGTCCCACTCTCCCTTGTGGAGGGGGTCCGGTCCGATCGGGTGGCCATGTACTGCTCGCCTGTGTATCGGCTGGGGACATCTCTGCGCTGCTGATCCGCCTCCGCTTGGGATGGTTTCCTGCTGGCTCCGCTGTGAACGGGACTCTCGCTGCTGTGTTGGATCTGCTTTGGACTGGACTCTCGCGACTGTGTTGGATCCATTGTGGATTGAACTTTCACAGTATCATGTTAGACCCGCTCGACATCCATTGCTTTCCTCCTCTCCAAGGTTCTCATAGTCATCATTGTCACCGACGTCCCACTGGGTGTGAGTTTTCCTTGGCCTTATGTGGGCCTACCGAGGATGTCGTGGTGGTTTGTGCAGCCCTTTGAGACACTAGTGATTTAGGGCTATATAAGTAAACATTGATTGATTGATTGATTGATTGATTATAAAGGGAAGATGATTAACAGAGAACAGGTGTGCAGGAAGCGGGAGTAGCAGCTGAAACTAATAAGTAACCATGGTGATGGACTAAACGGGAAATAAACGGATCAAAAGGAGAATGAGAACAAAGATGGAAAAATAAACAATAATATGTGAAGATCCGAGTCACGGATCGCAACAATACCCATTTTTTTATATATACAGATTTTTTTATTAAAGGTAAATTGAGAAAATTGGCTATTTCTGGCAATTTATTTAAGCGTGTATCAAACTGGTAGCCCTTCACATTAATCAGTACCCAAGAAGTAGCTCCTGGTTTCAAAAAGGTTGGTGACCCCTGCTACAGACAATGTTGCAACATGGTTTCAGTCAGGATCCTTTTCTTGGTACTGAGCTGAGTTTCGTCTTTCCCTGTTCTCGATGCTGTTTGTGTAGCCGTTTGTGGTTGTTTATCCGAGTCTGAGGACGAAGACTACCAGGCTATGTTGCAGCACGTCATGTGCCCACATGCGGACCACTTTCCGCATACCACCGCAAAACAAGACAAGCCTTGTGCTGTCTGTATTTTGGGGGCCCAGGGGTCCATGCCAGTGGTCACTCTGAGCAAGCCCAACTTGGAAGACCTCTGGAGTTGTTCTAGTGAAGCAGCATTGGTGCTCGGTCAACAAACCCACTGACCAGACATCACTCAGCACTTGCTAAAAAGGGCTTCCCCTGAGAGAAGTGCACAACGGGCTTCTTGGTTCAGGACTTGACCAGCACAAAAGTCCGAGTGGTGGAAAAATGCATGTGAACCTGCAGTGTGGTTTGAAGTTTATTGGGCATGTTTTCCAGGAAAACACGGCATGTTCCACAGGTTACTTTTGACCTGGATGAAACGTTTCCCGCAGTCTGACCACTCATAAAGTAGCTGTTAGGTCAAATTAAATCAAGGTATATCTCTTGGCCACAGAAACTGCCTTTTTTTTGGGGGGGGGACTCTGAATACACACAATTCCCGAAACAAGCTTAGTTAAAGTCTGGTGTATTTTTGGAGATCATGGAGGGTATTTTTTGGTTCAACACTGACAGGTTCGCTCTAAAATTTTTCAACAAAGTCATGAATTCTTTCTGTTCAAAACAATGTCCACTTATGACATAAGACTGGGTGGGATCAAGATTACCGTATTTTGCAGCTTTAGCTGTTTCAGTCTTGGTGAGCAAACGAGACAAAATTGGTCCTAAACAAGAGATTTGATTAAGCTAACTGGACAAAAAAAGTGTGGTTAGTAGGGGGTGCACAAAAATTTTTACATCGGAATCCCGATTTTTTTTCATCTCGATTCTAAACTATTTTTAAAAAATCGATTAAAAACAAGTGATTAGAATAATTATTTATATATAATACTTATATATATATGTGTGTGTGTGTGTATGTATGTATGTATGTATATATATATACGTTTAAAGTGGAACATTATCACCAGACCTATGTAAGCGTCAATATATACCTTGATGGTGCAGAAAAAAGACCATATATTTTTTTAACCGATTTCCGAACTCTAAATGGGTGAATTTTGCCGAATTAAACGCCTTTACCGATTTCCGAACTCTAAATGGGTGAATTTTGCCGAATTAAACGCCTTTCTGTTTATCGCTCTGGAGGGGATGACGTCAGAATGTGACGTCGCCGAGGTAATACAGCCGCCATTTTCATTTTCAAAACATTGCAAACATTGGGTCTCAGCTCTGTTATTTTCCGTTTTTTCGACTATTTTTTGGAACCTTGGAGACATCATGCCTCGTCGGTGTGTTGTCGGAGGGTGTAACAACACTGACAGGGAGGGATTCAAGTTGCACCACTGGCCCGAAGATGCGAAAGTGTCTGCCGCCAGACCCCCGTTGAATGTGCCAAAGTGTCTCAACATTTTACCGGCGATGACAGACATGGCACAGAGATGTATGGATAACCTGCAGATGCATTTGCAATGATAAATTCAACGAAATTACAAAGGTGAGTTTTGTTGATGTTGACTTATTTACTAATTAGACATATTTGGTCGCGGCGTGACCGCCAGTTAATCGATGCTAACATGCTACGCTAATCGACGCTAACATGCTATTTACCGGTGGTGCTAAAGCAGACATGGCACAGAGATGTATGGATAACCTGCAGATGCATTTGTAACGATAAAGTCACAGTAATCACAAAGGTGAGTTTTGTTGATGTTGACTGCCAGCTAATCGATGCTAACATGCTACGCTAATCGATGCTAACATGCTATTTACTGGCGGTGCTAAAGCAGACATGGCACAGAGATGTATGGATAACCTGCAGATGTATTTGCAACTATATTACGTTTCCTTCCACCCACATTTAATGCGAAAAAAACACTTACCAATCGACGGATTTAAGTTGCTCCAGTGTCACAAGATGTGAAAGTCCTGATCGTTTGGTCCGCACATTTTACCGGCGATGCTAACGCAGCTATTCGGCCATGCTATGGCTATGAATAGCGTCAATAGCTATTCGCTCAATAGCTTCAGTTTCTTATTCAATACTTTCATACTCTAACCATCCTTTTCAATACATGCGTAATCTGTTGAATCGCTTAAGCCACTGAAATCCGAGTCTGAATCCGAGCTAATATCGCTATATCTTGCTGTGCTATTCGCCATTGTTTGTTTACATTGGCAGCACTGTATGACGTCACAGGGAAATGGATAGTGGCATCGCAAATAGCGAAAATCAAGCACTTTAAAGCTTTTTTTAGGGATATTCGGAGACCGGTAAAATTTTGAAAAAAACTTCAAAAAATACAACATGCCACTGGGAACTGATTTTTATTGTTTTCAACCCTTTTGAAATTGTGATAATGTTCCCCTTTAAAAAAAACACAGTGGCTATTTCATCCCTACAAGCCTGTGTCGCAGGTTTCCCTAGTCTTCAGGGGATTTTATTAGGCAAAAATCCTCTGAAGAGCAGGGAAAGGGGAGGAAATAGCCTCTGTGACTTTTCCTGACCTAACATATATTGCGTTCTAACCCGGTATTGAGCACTATATAACGGGTAAACCACAGAAACCTCGACATTATATATATATATATATATATATATATATATATATATATATATATATATATATATATATATATATATATGTATATATATATATATATATATATATATATATATATATATATATATATATATATATATATATATATATATGTATATATATATATATATATGTATATATATATATATATATGTATATATATATATATATATGTATATGTATATATATATATATATATGTATATATATATATATATATATATATATATACATATATGTATATATATATGTATATATGTATATATATATGTATGTATATTTATATATATGTATATGCATATATATATATATATATTGTATACACATATACATACTGTACATATATATTCATAAAGTATACATACATACATATATCCATCCATCCATCCATCATCTTCCGCTTATCCGAGGTCGGGTCGCGGGGGCAGCAGCCTAAGCAGGGAAGCCCAGACTTCCCTATCTCCAGCCACTTCGTCTAGCTCTTCCCGGGGGATCCCGAGGCGTTCCCAGGCCAGCCGGGAGACATAGTCTTCCCAACGTGTCCTGGGTCTTCCCCGTGGCCTCCTACCAGCTGGACGTGCCCTAAACACATCCCTAGGGAGGCGTTCGGGTGGCATCCTGACCAGATGCCTGAACCACTTCATCTGGCTCCTCTCGATGTGGAGGAGCAGCGGCTTTACGTTGAGCTCCTCCCGGATGGCAGAGCTTCTCACCCTATCTCTAAGAGAGAGCCCCGCCACCCGGCGGAGGAAACTCATTTCGGCCACTTGTACCCGTGATCTTATCCTTTCGGTCATGACCCAAAGCTCATGACCATAGGTGAGGATGGGAACGTAGATCGACCGGTATATTGAGAGCTTTGCCTTCCGGCTCAGCTCCTTCTTCACCACAACGGATCGATACAACGTCCGCATTACTGAAGACGCCGCACCGATCCGCCTGTCGATCTCACGATCCACTCTTCCCCCACTCGTGAACAAGACTCCTAGGTACTTGAACTCCTCCACTTGGGGCAGGGTCTCCTCCCCAACCCGGAGATGGCACTCCACCCTTTTCCGGGCGAGAACCATGGACTCGGATTTGGAGGTGCTGATTCTCATTCCGGTCGCTTCACACTCGGCTGCGAACCGATCCAGTGAGAGCTGAAGATCCCGGCCAGATTAAGCCATCAGGACTACATCATCTGCAAAAAGCAGAGACCTAATCCTGCAGCCACCAAACCGGAACCCCTCAACGCCTTGGCTGCGCCTAGAGATTCTGTCCATAAAAGTTATGAACAGAATCGGTGACAAAGGACAGCCTTGGTGGAGTCCAACCCTCACTGGAAACGTGTCCGACTTACTGCCAGCAATGCGGACCAAGCTCTGACACTGATCATACAGGGAACGGACCGCCACAATAAGACATTCCGTTACCCCATACTCTCTGAGCACTCCCCACAGGACTTCCCGAGGGACACGGTCGAATGCCTTCTCCAAGTCCACAAAGCACATGTAGACTGGTTGGGCAAACTCCCATGCACCCTCAAGAACCCTGCCGAGAGTATAGAGCTGGTCCACAGTTCCACGACCAGGACGAAAACCACACTGTTCCTCCTGAATCCGAGGTTGGACTATCGGGCGAAGCCTCCTCTCCAGTACACCTGAATAAACCTTACCGGGAAGGCTGATGAGTGTGATCCCACGATAGTTGGAACACACCCTCCGGTCCCCCTTCTTAAAGAGAGGGACCACCACCCCGGTCTGCCAATCCAGAGGTACCGCCCCCGATGTCCACGCGATGCTGCAGAGTCTTGTCAACCAAGACAGCCCCACAGCATCCAGAGCCTTAAGGAACTCCGGGCGGATCTCATCCACCCCTGGAGCCTTGCCACCGAGGAGCTTTTTAACTACCTCAGCGACCTCAGCCCCAGAAATAGGAGAGTCCACTACAGATTCCCCAGGCACCGCTTCCTCACAGAAAGACGTGTTGGTGGGATTGAGGAGGTCTTCGAAGTATTCCCTCCACATACATATATAAATATATATATATATATATATATATATATATATATATATATATATATATATATATATATATATATATATATATATATATACGTACATATAAAAATATATACATTAATTTTAATAATAGGGTGCACAAAAAAATTGATTTACATCCGAATTGCTATTTTTCTGTATTCCAATTCTAATTTGATTCGTAAATTTCAAAAGTCGAATGAAAAAAATATTTCAAATGATTAAGGTTTTTTTTTGTTTTTTTTTAAAAAAGCTTTTAGGTCACTGCCATGCAACCAAAGGGAGCTTTTTCTAACATGTGACCTGTTCAGGAAAAAAAAAATCATTATTATTATACCACATAATACATTGCAAGAAATGGTTTGAATCTAGATTCGGTTCTGAATCAAATCCTCAGATCGAATTGTTCAGTGCCCAAAGTTGTAATGTTTAAATGTGATACTAATATTTTCTACTGTTTATAATACTTATAGTACCACACATTTCCCAATGTTGCCTTATAAAAACATGAATAAAAATAAAGGTAAACAATATTCATGGTGAATGTGAGGATTTGCTTCGTGGTGTAAAACCGTGGAAACAACAGGAGAAAAAAACAGAATGATTGGCTTTTTATGGGGCGAGGAACCATATATGCAGTAACATGAGTGAAAATAGTCGCCACACGCCTTACAATAATAGTTATAATTAACCGTAACGAAAATAGAATAAACTGGTATTTCATTGTTTAACCTGTTGTGCTGCAGTGTTGTTTTTTTTACAGCAACTAAACAAAGTCATAAGACTGCAGTACACACTATTAAGTTTGAAATACTGCAATGTGTACTGTATGCAAATCTGCTGTCCTTCTCATATAATAAATAGCACAACGCAATGAGGTTAATCTTTACATCAGGGGTCACCAACCTTTTTGAAACCAAAAGCTACTTCTTGGGTACTGATTAATGCGAAGGGCTACCAGTTTGATACACACTTAAATAAATTGCCAGAAATAGCCAATTTGCTTAATTTACCTTTAATAAATAAATCTACATATATATATATATATATATATATATATATATATATATATATATATATATATATATATATATATATATATATATATATATATATATATATATATACAAAAATGTGTGTTTCTGTCAGTCATTCCGTCGTACATTTTTTTCCCTTTTGCGGAAGGTTTTTTTGTAGAGAATAAATGATGAAAAAAACACTTAATTGAACGGTTTAAAACAGGAGAAAACACGAAAAAAATGAAAATAAAATTTTGAAACATAGTTTATCATTAATATCGACTTTTTAGAATTCAAAATTCAACCGAAAAAAATTAAGAGAAAAACTAGCTAATTCGAATCTTTTTGAAAAAATAAAAAAAAATAATTTAGTAATTTTTCCTGAGTAAGATTAATTTTTGAATTTTGATGACATGTTTTAAATAGGTTAAAATCCACTTTGAAATAAAATTTTAATTTGATTCTTCAGATTTTGTAGATTTGCCAGAATTTTTTTTTTTAATTTTAATCATAATAAGTTTAAAGATATATTTCACAAATATTCTTCGTCAAAAAAACAGAAGCCAAAATGAAGAACTAAATTAAAATGTATCTATTATTCTTCACAATAAAAAAAAAATGTATATACTTGAACGTTGATTTAAAAATTGTCAGGAAAGAAGAGGAAGGAATTTAAAAGGTAAAAAGGTATATGTGTTTAAAAATCCTAAAATTATTTTTAAGGTTGTATTTTTTCTCTAAATTTGTCTAGAATTTGACTTAGGCTTCCTTTTATTGTCATTCAAATTAGAACTTTAAGTACAAATAAGAGACACAATTTGTTACATTATCTCATGGTAGTGCAGGATTAAAGAGCAAAATTGTAAAATGTTTGAACTTTGCATAAATGAAGAGAAATCAACTAAATTCCGTCGTACATTTTTTTCCTTCTACGGAAAGTTTTTTGTAGAGAATAAATGATGAAAAAAACACTTAAATGAATGGTTTAAAAGAGGAGAAAACACGAAAATAATGAAAAATAATTTTGAAACAGTTTATCTCCAATTTTGACTCTTTAAAATTCAACCGAAAAAAATGAAGAGAAAAACTAGCTCATTCGAATCTTTTTTGAAAAAATTTAAAAAAGAATTTATGCAACATCATTAGTAATTTTTTCCTGATTAAGATTAATTTTAGAATTTTGATGACATGTTTTAAATAGGTTAAAATCCAATCTGCCTTTTGTTAGAATATATAACAAATTGGACAAAGCTATATTTCTAACAAAGACAAATCATTATTTCTTCTAGATTTTCCAGAACAAAAAAAAATTCAAGACTTTGAAATAAGATTTAAATTTGATTCTACAGATTTTCTAGATTTGCCAGAGTATATTTTTTTTATTTTAATCATAATAAGTTTGAAGAAATATTTCACAAATATTCTTCGTTGAAAAAACAGAAGCTAAAATGAAGAATTAAATCATCCATCCATTTTCCATCCATTTTTTACCGCTTATTCCCTTTCGGGGTCGCGGGGGGCGTTGGCGCCTATCTCAGCTACAATTGGGCGGACGGCAGGGTACACCCTGGACAAGTCGCCACCTCATCGCAGGGCCAACCTTATTATTCTTTACAATAAAAAAAATAAAAAAACTTGAACATTGATTCAAATTGTCAGGAAAGAAGAGGAAGGAATTTAAAAAGGTATATATGTTTAAAAATCCAAAAATAATTTTTAAGGTTGTATTTTTTTCCCTAAAATTGTCTTTCTGAAAGTTATAAGAAGCAAAGTAAAGAAATAAATGAATTTATTTAGACAAGTGAAGACCATCCATCCATCCATTTTCTACCGCTTATTCCCTTTTGGGGTCGCGGGGGCGCTGGCGCCTATCTCAGCTACAATCGGGCGGAAGGCGGGGTACACCCTGGACAAGTCGCCACCTCATCGCAGGGCCAAGTGAAGACCAAGTCTTTAAAATATTTTCTGGGTTTTTCAAATTCTATTTGAGTTTTGTCTCTCTTAGAATTAAAAATGTCCAGCAAAGCGAGACCAGCTTGCTAGAAAATAAATCTAATTTAAAAAATAGAGGCAGCTCACTGGTAAGTGTTGCTATTTGAGCTATTTTTAGAACAGGCCAGAGGGCGATTCATTTGGTCCTTACGGGCGACCTGGTGCCCGCGGGCACCGTGTTGGTGACCCTTGGTCTACATGTTATCACATTGAGAGTGAGGGTGAGTTCAGGGTCAGGGGAATTTTCCAAGACGTTTCTGTAAGTCGACGTGCTGTCATCTGATGTGATGGAGACGTGTGTGTGTGTGTGTAATTTGTGTATTTAGGCATGGAAACAATAGCCCTACTGAACGGTAACACGCCCAAACTGCAATATTTTCACAGGAATGTTCAGAGCGCTGGTGAAACAATAAGAGACTAAATCTCGAAAAAACGGTTTGAGCTGTTTCCTCTTTGGATTTCTTTGATTCGAAGCTTGCGTATGATGTAATTCCGCAGGACGGAGACCATAAACACGCTTTAGTGGGACTAAGAAGAATGTTCTCAGTGGACTTGTATATGATTAGGCGCTGAGGAATCCTTTTGTTCCTGGTCTTTACAACAAAATAAGGGGTTCCTAAAGAAATATGCAGGTAGGTGTTTCACTTAGGGCGAAATCACACAAAACCAATCCTACTATGCCTGGCAATGTCCTCTAATACACGCAATCGCTTCTCTCGTAAGTAAATATTAACAACGTTGAACAACCAAGATTGACTGGAAATATTGCATCAAGTCAGACACATTTCAGTAAAAGAGCAGCCGAGAACGCGGCATTTAATTAATGCGATAGCTCCTCCTGATAATTGAAGCTCCTCTCGCAAACACATAATGACAGCAGCAACTTTGCATTAAATATCCAATTAGAACAACTCTAAATAAGACTTGAAATAGTCAAAAAAGTCCAAAATAGTGCAGTAAAGCAGAAGAAAAAATGTGGCATTTAATGAATGCGATAGCTCCTCTTGTTAGTAATGAATGACAATGGCAACCTTGCACAGAATATATAATCAAACGACTTAAAATACTCCACAAAGTCAGAAAGATTGCATTAAAACAGCAGAATAGAATGAGGCGTTTAATTAATGCAATCGCTCCTTTCGCAAATAATTATTGACAATAGCAACTTCACATGAAATATTAAATTAAATAGATGCGATCGCTCCTCTTGCAGGTACAGTTAGTTGGTGACAGCAGAAACGTCGCACAAAGTATCTATTTAGACTGATTCCAAATAAAACTGGAAATGTTTCACAAAGTCAAACAATTTTAAGTGAAACTGCAGAACAGAATGTGGCATTTAATCGATGCAATCACTCCTCTCGCAAACAATTAATCACAGCTACAGACGCAACTCTGCACAAAAAACTACTTAGTGATTCCAAAAAAGACTGGAAATATTCCACAAAGTCAACAAAATTGCAGTAAAACTGCAAAACAGAACGTGTTATTAATGTGATCGCTTCCCCATTAATGACAACAAAAAACCTGCACAAAATATTTAATTGGAATGATTCCAAATAAGAATGGATATACTACACAAAGTCAACAAAATTGCAGTAAAACTGCAGAATAGAAATTGTTAATAATGGGATCACTCCTCCTGTAAGTGATTAATGACAGCCGCAACCTTGCACAAAATATTTAATAGAATGATTCAAATAATATTAGAAATAGTCCAAAAAGTCATAAAAACTGCAATAAAACTGCATAATACAGTAGAATGTGTTATTTAGTTGATTACATCACTCGTCTTGCAAGTATTTAATGGCAACAGCAACCTTGCACTGACTGGGAATACTTCTCAAAGTCACAGTAAAATGTCAGAATACAACACATTAGTAATGCAAACGATCCCTTTATAAGTAATCAATGCCAACAGCAACCTTGTACAAAATATTTAATCAGAATGATTCCAAATAAGACTGGAAATACTCAACCAAGTCCACAATATTGCAGTAAAACTGCCGAATGTAGATGTCTAGCATGCGATCGCTCCTCCTATAAGTAATTAATGACAACAGCAACCTTGCTCAAAATACCTATTCAGAATTATTTCAGATAAGACTGGAAATACTCCAGAAAGTCAACTAAATCACAGTAAAACTGCAGAATAGAATGTGTTAATTATATGATCGCTTCCCCTATTAGTAATTAATGACAACACCCACCTTACTTAAAATACCTAATCAGAATGATTCCAAATAAGACTGGAAATACTCCACCAAGTCAACAAAATCACTGTAAAACTGCAGAATAGAACACATTAGTAATGCGACCGCTCCCTTTATAAGTAATCAATGACAACAGAAACCTTGTACAAAATACCTAAGCAGAATGATTCCAAATAAGACTGGAAACACTCCACCAAGTCGACAAAATTGCAGTAAAACTGCAGAATGTAGATGTTAAGCATGCGACCGTTCCTCCTATAAGTAATTAATGACAACACCAACCTTGCACAAAAGTCAACAAAATCGCAGTAAAACTGCAGAAAATGTGTTAATAATGTGATCGCTCCTCCTATAAATAATTAATAACAACAGCAACCTTGCACAAAATACCTAATCAGAATTATTCCAAATAAGACTGGAAATACTCCACCAAGTCGACAAAATCGCAGTACATCTGCCGAAGAGAGTGTGTTAATTATATGATTGCTACTCCTATTAGTAATTAATGACAACAGCAACCTTGCACAAAATACCTGACGAAAATGATTCCAAATAAGACTGTAAATAATCCACCAAGTCAACAAACTTCGCAGTAAAACTGCAGAATAGAACGTGTTAATAATGCGATCGCTCCCTTTATAAGTAATTAATGACAACAGCAACGTTGCACTAAATACCTAATCATACTGAATCCAAATAAGACTGGAAATACTCCACAAAGTCAACAAAATTGCAGTAAAACTCCAGAAAATATGTTAATAATGTGATAGTTCCTTCTATAAATTATTAGTAACAAAAGCGACCTTGCACAAAATACCTAATCAGAATTATTCCAGATAAGACTGGAACTACTCCACCAAGTCGACAAAATCGCAGTAAAACTGCCGAATAGAATGTGTTAATTATACGATCGCTCCCCCTATTGGTAATTAATGACAACAGCAACCTTGCACGAAATACCTGATGAAAAT
The DNA here is from genome assembly GCF_033978795.1 of Nerophis ophidion. NCBI lineage: Eukaryota > Metazoa > Chordata > Actinopteri > Syngnathiformes > Syngnathidae > Nerophis > Nerophis ophidion. The sequence continues at coordinate 11,319,128 of NC_084632.1, read as the reverse complement.
GATTCCAAATAAGACGGGAAATAATCCACAAAGTCAACAAAATCGCAGTAAAACTGCAAAATACAACGTGTTAATAATGCGATCACTCCCTTTATAAGTAATTAATGACAACAGCAACCTTGCACTAAATACCTGATTATACTGAATCCAAATAAGACTGGAAATACTCCACAAAGTCAACAACATCCCAGTAAAACTGCAGAATAGAACGAGTTAATAATGCAATCGCTCCCTTTATAATTAATTAATGACAACAGCAACCTTGCACAAAATACCTGATCAAAATGATTCCAAATAAGACTCGGAATAATCCACAAAGTCAACAAAATCGCAGTATAACTGCAGAATAGAACGTGTTAATAATGCGATTGCTCCCCTTATAAGTAATTAATGACAACAGCAACCTTGCACTAAATACCTGATTATACTGAATCCAAATAAGACTGGAAATACTCCACAAAGTCAACAAAATCCCAGTAAAACTGCAGAATAGAACGAGTTAATAATGCAATCGCTCCCTTTATAATTAATTAATGACAACAGCAACCTTGCACAAAATACCTGATCAAAATGATTCCAAATAAGACTCGGAATAATCCACAAAGTCAACAAAATCGCAGTATAACTGCAGAATAGAACGTGTTAATAATGCGATTGCTCCCTTTAAAAGTAATTAATGACAAAAGCAACCTTGCACAAAATACCTAATCAAAATGATTCAAAATAAGACTGTAAATAATCCAAAAAGTCAACAAAATCGCAGTAAAACTGCCGAATAGAACCTGTTAATCATACGATCACTCCCCTTATAAGTAATTATTGACAACAGCAACCTTGCACTAAATACCTAATCATACTGAATCCAAATAAGACTGGAAATACTCCACAAAGTCAACAAAATCACATTAAAACTGCAGAATAGAACAAGTTAATAATGCAATTGCTCCCCTTATAATTAATTAATGACAACAGCAACCTGGCACAAAATACCTGATCAAAATGATTCCAAATAAGACTCGGAATAATCCACAAAGTCAACAAAATCAAATTAAAACTGCAGAATAGAATGTGTTAATAATGCAATCGCTCCCCTTATAATTAATTAATGACAACAGCAACCTTGCACAAAATACCTGATCAAAATGATTCCAAATAAGACTCGGAATAATCCACAAAGTCAACAAAATCGCAGTATAACTGCAGAATAGAACGTGTTAATAATGTGATCGCTCCCCTTATAAGTAATTAATGACAACAGCAACCTTGCACAAAATACCTGATCAAAATAATTCCAAATAAGACTGGAAATAATCCATAAAGTCAACAAAATCGCAGTAAAACTGCAGAATACAACGTTTTAATCATACGATTGCTCCCTTTATAAGTAATTAATGACAACAGCAACCTTGCACAAAATACCTAATAATAATGAATCCAAATAAGACTCGAAAAACTCCACAAAGTCAACAAAATGGCAGTAAAACTCCAGAAAATGTGTTAATAATCCGATCGCTCCTCCTATAAATAATCAATGACAACAGCAACCTTGCACTAAATACCTAATTAGAATGGTTCCAAATAAGACTGGAAATACTCCACAAAGTCAACAAAATTGCAGTAAAACTCCAGAAAATATTTTAATAATGCGATCGCTCCTCCTATAAATAATCAATGACAACAGCAACTTTGCACAAAATAGCTAATTAGAATGGTTCCAAATAAGACTGGAAATACTCCACAAAGTCAACAAAATTGCAGTAAAACTCCAGAAAATATTTTAACAATGCGATCGCTCCTCCTATAAATACTCAATGACAACAGGAACTTTGCACAAAATAGCTAATTAGAATAGTTCCAAATAAGACTGGAAATACTCCACAAAGTCAACAAAATTGCAGTAAAACTCCAGAAAATATTTTAATAATGCGATCGCTCCTCCTATAAATACTCAATGACAACAGCAACTTTGCACAAAATAGCTAATTAGAATAGTTCCAAATAAGACTGGAAATACTCCACAAAGTCAACAAAATTGCAGTAAAACTCCAGAAAATATGTCAATAATGTGATCGCTCCTCCTATAAATAAAAAATGACAACAGCAACCTTGCACAAAATACCTGATCAAAATTATTCCAAATAAAACTGGAAATAATCCACAAAGTCAACAAAATCACAGTAAAACTGCAGAATACGACGTTTTAATCATACGATTGCTCCCCTTATAAGTAATTAATGACAACAGCAACCTTGCTCAAAATACCTAATAATAATGAATCCAAATAAGACTCGAAAAACTCCACAAAGTCAACAAAATTGCAGTAAAACTCTAGAAAATGTGTTAATAATGCGACCGCTCCTCCTATAAATAATCAATGACAACAGCAACCTTGCACTAAATACCTAATTAGAATGGTTCCAAATAAGACTGGAAATACTCCACCAAGTAGACAAAATCGCAGCAAAACTGCCGAATAGTATGTGTTAATTATACTATCGCTCCCCCTATTGGTAATTAATGACAACAGCAACCTTGCACAAAATACCTAATCAAAATGATTCCAAATAAGACTGGAAATAATCCAAAAAGTCAACAAAATCGCAGTAAAACTGCAGAATAGAATGTGTTAATCATACGATCGCTTCCCTTATAAGTAATTAATGACAACAGCAACCTTGCACAAAATACCTAATTAGAATAGTTCCAAATAAGACTGGAAATACTCCACAAAGTCAACAAAATCGCAGTAAGACTGCAGAATAGAACGTGTTAATCATACGATTGCTCCCTTTATAAGTAATTAATGACAACAGCAACCTTGCACAAAATACCTGATCAGAATTATTCCAAATAAGACTGGAAATAATCCACAAAGTCAACAAAATCGCAGTAAAACTGCAGAATAGAACGTGTTAATAATGTGATTGCTGCCCATATAAATAACTAATGACAACAGCAACCTTGCACAAAATACCTGATCAAAATGATTCCAAATAAGACTCGGAATAATCCACAAAGTCAACAAAATCAAAGTATAACTGCAGAATAGAACGTGTTAATAATTTGATTGCTCCACCCATCCATCCATTTCTACCGCTTATTCCCTTTTGGGGTCGCGGGGGGCGCTGGCGCCTATCTCAGCTACAATCGGGCGGAAGGCGGGGTACACCCTGGACAAGTCGCCACCTCATCGCAGGGCCAACACAGATAGACAGACAACTTTCACACTCACATTCACACACTAGGGCCAATTTAGTGTTGCCAATCAACCTGATTGCTCCCCTTATACGTAATTAATGACAACAGCAACCTTGCACAAAATACCTGATCAAAATTATTCCAAATAAGACTGGAAATAATCCACAAAGTCAACAAAATCGCAGTAAAACTGCAGAATAGAACGTGTTAATCATACGGTTGCTCCCCTTATAAGTAATTAATGACAACAGCAACCTTGCACAAAATACCTAATAATAATGAATCCAAATAGGACTCGAATAACTCCAAAAAGTCAACAAAATTGCAGTAAAACTCCAGAAAATGTGTTAATAATGCGATCGCTCCTCCTATAAATAATCAATGACAACAGCAACCTTGCACTAAATACCTAATTAGAATGCTTCCAAATAAGACTGGAAATACTCCACAAAGTCAACAAAATTGCAGTAAAACTCCAGAAAATATGTTAATAATGCGATCGCTCCTCCTATAAATAATCAATGACAACAGCAACTTTGCACAAAATACCTAAATAGAATGGTTCCAAATAAGACTGGAAATATTCACCAAGTCAAAAAAGTAAAACGGCGTAATAGGGCGTGTTATTTAATGCGATTGCTCCTTTCTTTAAGTAATTGATGGCTTTGGCAACATTGCACAAAATATATCTCGAACAAGGACTCCAAATTGGACATTAGGACCCCAGCCTGAATCCAAGGTGTACCTGAGATTAACAACTTAGACCAGGTGACATTTGGTAAACTGAATGTTCTTTCCAGGACAGAAGAAAGGTGGCAAAGCAAGCAGTTTAGGACTAGACTTCTTACATAATGACCAAGCATGAGTGCACTGTAACTGGAAGTACACACTACACTAAATAAATACATACATACCGACAGGTTCAGAGCTAATAAAACAAGTCTAATACATTTTTTTCTTCATTTTACTCAAGTTGCCTCCCACTTTAAAAGCGCTTGTCTTAAATAATACACACAAAAACTTGAGATTTTAAATATTAGCGTCGCCGTAATAAATCCTTGCACCCTTTTTATGTGGTATGCCTTGGATTATGAGCACTTTCTGCCCTTTCTTTACGCTCACTCTGATATAAATAAATCGGGATTTTTTTTTTTTTTAGATTTTTTTCTTGTAAAGGTTATAATCAGTTCTTTGATGTTTTCGGCGGTTTGCTCCTCGGCGTAACCTTTTGCATCTCCTGACAGTACTTTGTGATAAGTATTTTTAACTTGCGTTGGTCTTGTGAATGTTTTGTTCCCCACTTCTTCAATAAAGGCAGCTACTGTTCAAAGTTCTATATTGAAAAGTGTTTGCGGGGGCATGCCCGTTGCCACGGTGACAGCGTTTAAAGGAACAAGACATTATTTCTGTCATGGAGTTGTGGCTGCATCGTTTACAGCAGGGGTCACCAACGCGGCGCCAGCGGGCACCAGGTAGCCCATAAGGATTCGATTGAGTCGCCCGCTGGCCTGTTCTAAAAATAGCTCAAACAGCAGCACTTACCAGTGAGCTGCCTCTATTTTTTAAATTGTATTTATTTACTAGCAAGCTGGTCTCGCTTTGTTCGACATTTTTAATTCTAAGAGAGACAAAACTCAAATAGAATTTGAAAATCCAAGAAAATATTTTAAAGAATTGGTCTTCACTTGTTTAAATAGATTCTTTTATTCTTTTACTTTGCTTCTTATAACTTTCAGAAAGACAATTTTAGAGAAAAAAATACAACCTTAAAAAAGATTTTTACCTTTTAAATTCCATTTTCTTCTTTCCTGACAATTTGAATCAACGTTGAAGTATTTTTTTTTTATTGTAAAGAATAATAAATACATTTTAACTTAATTCTTCATTTTAGCTTCTGTTTTTTCGACGAAGAATATTTGTGAAATATTTCTTCAAACTTATTATGATTAAAATTCCCAAAAAATATTCTGGCAAATCTAGAACATCCATCCATCCATCCATCCATCTTCTTCCACTTATCCGAGGTCGGGTCGCGGGGGCAACAGCCTAAGCAGGGAAGCCCAGACTTCCCTCTCCCCAGCCACTTGGTCCAGCTCTTCCCGGGGGATCCCGAGGCGTTCCCAGGCCAGCCGGGAGACATAGTCTTCCCAACGTGTCCTGGGTGTTCCCCGTGGCCTCCTACCGGTTGGACGTGCCCTAAACACCTCCCTAGGGATGCGTTCGGGTGGCATCCTGACCAGATGCCCGAACCACCTCATCTGGCTCCTCTCCATGTGGAGGAGCAGCGGCTTTACTTTGAGTTCCTCCCGGATGGCAGAGCTTCTCACCCTATCTCTAAGGGAGATAGGGTGAGAGGAAACTCATTTGGGCCGCTTGTACCCGTGATCTTATCCTTTCGGTCATGACCCAAAGCTCATGACCATAGGTGAGGATGGGAACGTAGATCGACCGGTAAATTGAGAGCTTTGCCTTCCGGCTCAGCTCCTTCTTCACCACAATGGATCGGTACAACGTCCGCATGACTGAAGACGCCGCACCGATCCGCCTGTCGATCTCACGATCCACTCTTCCCTCACTCATGAACAAAACTCCTAGGTACTTGAACTCTTTCACTTGGGGCAGGGTCTCCTCCCCAACCCTAGAACATCTGTAGAATCAAATTTAAATCTTATTTCAAAGTCTTTGGAATTTCTTTTAAAATTTTTGTTCTGGAAAATCTAGAAGAAATAATGATTGGTCTTTGTTAGAAATATAGTTTGGTCCAATTTGTTATATATTCTAACAAAAGGCAGATTGGTTTTTAACCTATTTAAAACATGTCATCAAAATTCTAAAATTAATCATAATCAGAAAAAGATTACTAATGATGTTCCATAAATTCTTGTTTAAATTTTTTCAAAAACATTCGAATTAGCTAGTTTTTCTCTTAATTTTTCTCGGTTGAATTTTAAAGAGTCGTAATTGAAGATAAACTATGTTTCAAAATTTTATTTTCACTTTTTTCGTGTTTTGTCTTTCAAACCGTTCAATTAAGTGTTTTTTTTCATAATTTGTTCTCTACAAAAAACCTTCCGTAAAAGAAAAAAAAATGTACGACGGAATGACAGACAGAAATACCCATTTTTTTAATATATATATAGATTTATTTATTAAAGGTAAATTAAGCAAATTGGCTATTTCTGGCAATTTATTTAAGTGTGTATCAAACTGGTAGCCCTTCGCATTAATCAGTACCCAAGAAGGAGCTCTTGGTTTCAAAAAGGTTGTGTATAAATATGTATATATGCAGCCCGAAGCTAATTTTCTGATGGCTCGCCGCACAGTCAAAAAGTTTAATTTAAAAAGAAATTAAATGATTGAATATCCGAAAAAAATGGAATGAAACAGAAAACAGGTGAAATGCAATAAAAAGTTGCACTGTCGACACTAATGACACAAAGCTGCCACGCGAGGTTTTTTTTCTTATTTAAAACAGTCAAGAATAATAATGCATGAACTAGAATTATTGAACCATTCAAGGTTCCAATGAAATTAAACATTCCACTTTAAAATATACTTTGGGGAAAATATTGCAAATTTTGTGTGATTGGCTTATGAACAACTAAGTTTTCTTTCGGGTAGATCTGAATATAATCTAGAGACTTAATTGTTAAAAGTAAAGAAATTAAATACAATGAAAAATGCACAACTTATTTTTAACAATGAGTGGGACTCAAAAAAAAAAAAACACTGCTCAAAAAAATAAATAAATAATTCAAAATCAGTAGTGTTATGAATTATTGACCAATTGCCCCCCTGCAAAAACTATGTTGAAATATTCTCATTCCTTTGTGCTGGTTTGTGTATTGGAAAACGTTATTTGTGCTTTTTTCCTTTCGCAGTTATTAAAGATGATTTTATAGCAAGATCTTTGCAGGTTTCAACAAGTCCAATCTAAGTAAGACTTTTAAAGACCATAATGAATATAATTTAAGACCATTTCACATCCATACGGACAAAAAAAGTACAAAAACATGAAGAAAAATCAGAGGGCCAGAATTAATTGTAAGTATAAGAATTCATTCATTGCTCTTTCACGTTGAAAAACAAAATGGTTGAACCAATTAAATATACCAGAAGAATCCCTATTTTTAACTAATTGACGAACATATTAGCAATCATAACAGCCATTTTTCAGAAGTATTTTCTTGCAAAATGTGCAATGTGCCTCCTTATCAACTGTTTTCAGGTAACAAGCAGAATATCCGCAAAGGCAGAGGAAAGCGCAACAATATATTGTCTGTGAAAAGGGACTGTTAGCATCTTTGCTGAAGCTAGATCATAAACTTTTGCAGTGTTTTTGCTGCTATCAAAATTGAGCAAACAGATAAAACCATTGTGGAGGGGGGCGTGGCCTGCGGGCCTGCCGCGAAGCGAGGTGTGCAAGGGCCGGCCTCGAAGACAACGGCAGATGAGTATATTTCCCGGCTGGGCCTTGTTATCTAATCACCTGTCGCCTTTATTAGCAGCAGCCGGAACGAGACGAGTGGTTGGAGTTGGGAGATGGAGCCAGAGAGAAATCGCAAGCATCAACATGCCTGAAATATACTGCTGAAAAGCAATCCAGACTGGTTTATGAAAATAAAAAGACTTATTCATTTATTTACGTATTTAAACTGTCTACCGGGCTCAGGAAGATCTGTCGACGAGAGGGAAACTTCCACAGCCAACTACAGTACTTCTACTGTATCTGCACCAAGTTGTGAAAAACATAGAGCGATTGTCTAAAAAGAAAACCTCAAACGGAAGAATTTGGATGTGAATCATGTGGATAACGTTCCAATTTGCTCAACTCATTACATTTTTACCTGGCTTTTTTGAAAACATATTGCTAACAAACAAGGACGAGTTTTTATTTAAGCCCCATAAACTGAGTGTAAACACTAAACATTATAGCTTTTAATGTCACTTGCTGTATAAACTTGGAGAAAATATTAGGCATGAGAAGCTGACCTGAAATGATTGGAATAATTAATAGAAATAATATATGAGAGTTATGTTTTTGTTATAGTTTTACTGCTGTGAGTAAACTACTAGCTCAGAGAAAGTAGTTTGTTTCCTCTATTTAATAGTATGATTTCATTTGTAAATATCTCATATTGATCTCAATATCAATATATATATCTCAATATCAATCTTCGGCAATTGGCACCACTTTACCCACACTTAAAAGCCTACTAAAATAAACGGGGATAGCAGGTCCATTCTATGTGTCATACTTGATCATTTCGCGATATTGCCATATTTTTGCTGAAAGGATTTAGTAGAGAACATCGACGATAAAGTTCGCAACTTTTGGTCGCTAATAAAAAAGCCTTGCCTGTACCGGAAGTAGAAGACCATGTGCGCGTGACATCACGGGTTGTGGAGCTCCTCACATCCTCACATTGTTTACAATCATGGCCACCAGCAGCGAGAAAGCGACGATTTCCCCATTAATGTGAGCGAGGATGAAAGTATTGTGGATGAGGAAAGTTAGAGTGAAGGACTAGGAAAAAAAAAAAGGCGAAGGCAGTGGGAGCGATTCAGATGTTATTAGACACATTTACTAGGATAATTCTGGAAAATCCCTTATTTGCTTATTGTGTTAATAGTGTTTTAGTGAGATTATATAGTACCTGAAAGTCGGAGGGGTGTGGCCACGGGTGTGGTGACCGCCAGTGTCTTTGAGGGAACCCACATTTCTCGACGTGGGGCCAGGCTGAGATTTTTTTTCCCCCTCCGCCTCGGTGGAAGCATCCCACGTTCAGGGGCGGCCTGTCGGAGGAAGCAAGAGAGTCCGTAGCTGCCTCTTTGACGGGTGCACGAGGAACGATGCAAGATATCCGCTCACGTCTACGGCGAGAGCCGACTTATTACCACAATTTTCTCACCGAAATTTCAAAGGAAATTCAAAAGACTTTGAAATAAATTTAAATTTGATTCTACAGATTTTATAGATTTGCCAGGATATTTCTTTTTAATTTTAATCATAATAAGTTTGAAGAAATATTTCACAAATATTCATCGGGGGGAAAAAAAGGAATTTAAAAAGTGTTTAATGTGTTTATAAATCCTAAAATCATCTTTAAGGTTGTATTTTTTCTCTAAAACTGTCTTTCTGAAAGTTATAAGAAGCAAAGTAAAAAAAATAAATGAATTTATTTAAACAAGTGAAGACCAAGTCTTTAAAATATTTTCTTGGATTTTCAAATTCTATTTGAGTTTTGTCTCTTTCAGAATTAAAAATGTCCAGCAAAGCGAGACCAGCTTGCTAGTAAATAAATAAAATTTAAAAAATAGAGGCAGCTCACTGGTAAGTGCTGCTATTTGAGCTATTTTTAGAACAGGCCAGGGGGCGACTCATCTGGTCCTTACTGGCAACCTGGTGCCCGCGTTGGTGACCCCTGCGGTACACTTTCATTGCATTACTTCATAAAACTACCGTTTTATTGTTTTGTTTTTCATTAAATATGTATCTTTTTAAAAAGGCATGTTACTTGTTAAAAATGTGCTGTTTTTTGGGGAACTATCATTATTAATTTATTGATATCTGTATTGGCCCTGTGATGAGATGGCGACTTGTTCAGGGTGTACACCGCCTTCTGCTCGATTGTAGCTGAGATAGGCACCTGCACCCCCGCGACCCCGAATGGGAAAAGCGGTAAAAAAATGGATGGATTTTAGATACAAGTGTTTTGAGTTAAGAGCTTTGTCATTTTGAGCTCTTGAGTTGAGGTACTACTGTATGTTTGTGCACACCTCAGCTTTGGCGCAGACAAACCTTGACAGACACTACGTTAGATACTCCTTGTCGTGTTTGTCAGAGCCTGGAGTCGGGTTCAGAGAGAGGAGGTCCACGTGTCGGAATGAGTTCCTCTCCGCCACATCAAGTTAGTCTCAGTCACATGGCAGAAGCAGCTGGAACCTGCAGCCCAATAACCCAACAAACACATGCCAGTCAGTGTGCATTCTGTTTATATATAGAAGACATTATTGACCAACGCATCCTGTAGATCAGGGGTCACCAACCTTTTTGAAAACAAGAGCTACTTCTTGGGTACTGATTAATGGGAAGGGCTACCAGTTTGATACACACTTAAATAAATTACCAGAAATAGCCAATTTGCTCAATTTACCTTTAATAAATACATCTATGTATACAAAAAAATGGGTATTTCTGTCTGTCATTCCCTCGTACATTTTTTTCCTTTTACGAAGGTGTTTTGTAGAGAATAAATGATGAAAAAAACACTTAATTGAACGGTTTAAAAGAGGAGAAAACACGAAAAAAATGAAAATTACATTTTGAAAAAGTTTATCTTCAATTACAACTCTTTAAAATTAAACCGAAAAAAAATTAAGAGAAAAACTAGCTAATTCGAATCTTTTTGAAATAATTAAAAAAAATATTGATGGAACATTAGTAATTTTTCCAGATTAAAATTAATTTTAGAATTTTCATGACATGTTTTAAATAGGTTAAAAACCTATTTGCTTTTTGTTAGAATATATAACCAATTGGACCAAACTATATTTCTAACAAAGACAAATCATTATTTCTTCTAGATTTTCCAGAACAAAAATTTTAAAATAAATTCAAAAGACTTTGAAATAAGATTTAAATTTGATTCTACAGATTTTCTAGATTTGCCAGAATAATGTTTTTGAATTTTAAAATCATAATAAGTTTGAAGAAATATTTCACAAATATTCGTGGAAAAAACAGAAGCTAAAATTATTCAATTAAAATGTATTCATCATTATTTCCAATAATAATAAAAAAAATACTTGAACATTGATTTAAATTGTCAGGAAAGAAGAAGAAGGAGTTTAAAAGGTAAAAAGGTATATGTGTTTAAAAATCCTAAAATCATTTTTAAGGTTGCATTTTTTTCTCTAAAATTGTCTTTCTGAAAGTTATAAGAAGCAAAGTAAACAAATTAATGAATTTATTTAAACAAGTGAAGACCAAGTCTTTAAAATATTTTCTTGGATTTTCAAATTCTATTTGAGTTTTGTCTCTCTTAGATTTAAAAATGTCTACCAAAGCAAGACCAGCTTGCTAGTAAACAAATACAATTTAAAAAAATAGAGGCAGTACACTGGTAAATGCAGCTATTTGAGCTATTTTTAGAACAGGCCAGCGGGCGACTCATCTGGTCCTTACGGGCTACCTGGTGCCCGCGGGCACCGCCTTGGTGACCCCTGCTGCAGATTGAATTGGAGGGATGTCGCTGCCCTCTTGTGGACAAAAGCAGAAGAGAGGGTCAATGACCCCAAAAGGTTTATCCGAAAGTGACTTTTGCACACCATCAATCTATATGACACAATCCAAACAACCTTCCCCAATCATGATGTAAATCAACAAATAAAGCCAATACACGGTTGCACATAACATCTCCTACTCGGTGAACTTTGTGGACATTATAAAACATGTATGTATCTGTGGAGAGGTGCAGCCCCGGGAGCGACGCCGCCCCAATCTAAATCAGGTGCATGGCTCACACACCGGGAAAAGATCAACCCATCTCCTAATGCTGTATAAAAGGGGAGAAGGAGGAAAAATCGGGGCAGAAGGAGTTGGAGAGCATGGAGGAGCAGATGAAGAGCAAGAGCGAGCCATAGGAGAGTACGACGAGGACGGCGGCTGAAAGAGCAGACCGTGAGCAATCAGTGGAAAGGAGCAGCTGAAAAGCGATCCGACCTACACTAAAGCTTGTTTATTGAAAAATAAACCAGGGTCAAACCTGCTAAAAAGATGTCCTTCCTGGGTGGTCCATTAAACCCGCACGACGACGGCAAGAGACCGTCACAATATCATTTAAAATCCAACATATATGCATGTGTTACAGTGCATTGTGGGTGATATGCAAAACACTTTGCATTTTAACTGCTTGATATTTCTGATTGATTACAAAACTTTAAGGAGACCGTCAGGGAAGTAAGCAAAAAAGGAGTCAGACTTTCACATACTCTTAATTAGGGCTGGACGATTCAATCAATCAATCAATCAATGTTTATTTATATATCCCTAAATCACAAGTGTCTCAAAGGGCTGCACAAGCCACAACGACATCCTCGGTTCAGATCCCACATCAGGGCAAGGAAAAACTCAACCCAGTGGGATGACAATGAGAACCTTGGAGAGGACCGCAGATGTGGGTGACAACCCCCCACGTAATTTCACCTTGTTGACATGTTGATTCTGGAGGTCCAAACTTAAAGAATAATATTACAGGCATATCCTTGATCTTTATTTGGGGGCCTGATACCGGGACCGGGGTTACATTTTTAATACAAAATTTGCGTCGTGGATACCAACACTCAAGCGAACTTGCTAGCAGTGTCAACAAACTTCATTAACGCTCCAAATAGAGCGACTACTTGACAAATATATCACTTTACGGTAACGTCTGTGTTTAATGTCAGCAGTCCGACTTTTCCTCTTTTCCTATATTCAAACAGTGTTACTGTTCAAATTCTATCTAATGTTGCATTGGCCAAAATATTAAATATACTTGTTAAATTAAACCTCTGCCTTGTTTTTAATTATATCTAGGTCTACTACGCCAGTGTTTTTCAACCACCGTGCCAGGGCACACTAGTATACCGTGAGATATTGTTTGGTGTGCAGTGGGAAATGATGTCATTAACCCTTAATTGGGTTAAAAATATTTCTTGCAAACCAGTAATTATAGTCTGTGCTGTCAAGAGCTCGGCAGAGTAACCGTGTATTACTCCTCCATATCAGTAGATGGCACCAGGTAGCTAATTGTTTTGTAGATGTCGGGAACATGGTTTGTCGTGATCACAGTATGCAGACGACAGCAGGAGGCAGCGTGAAGGTAAAAAGGTATCTAATGCTTAAACCAAAAATAAACTAAAAGCATTGAAGCTTAGGCATGTCTATGTAAAACAAAACTAAATGGGAACTGGCTGCAAAGTAAACACACACACACACATATATATATATATATATATATATATATATATATATATACATATGTAGGTGTGGGAAAAATCACAAGACTACTTCATCTCTACAGAACTGTTTCATGAGGGGTTCCATCAATCATCAGGAGATTTTTCATCAGGAGACTGATGATTGAGGGGTTCCCTCAATCATCAGTAACCCCTCATGAAACAGTTCTGTAGAGATGAAGTAGTCTTGTGATTTTTCCCACACATTCATATTGCGCTCTACCACGGTATCGAGCACTATTCTCTGGATAATCCAATCAAGACATATATATATATATATATATATATATACACACACACACATAAATATGCATACATATATATATACACACACACACATATGGTGTGTGTATATATGTACACATATATATACATATATAACAACAATACATATAACCTATTTAAAAACAAATATGTGTTATTGGTGATTTGTATTACATTTTTTTTAACTTTGTATCGTATTGCTCTGTTTTACAGTTGTTGCTGCTTATATAATTACTGCAATGTAACACAGACTGCACCCTTATTTACAGACATGTGTTATTCTGTGAACGGTTTGTTACATTAGACATGAAAAAACAACGACTTGCGGACGTTAAAGTAAAACTAAGCGCAATAAGGAAAGTCCATTATTTACATACGAAGCGCCCATACATGTAAAAATTACGTTAAATCAACAATACAGGTCGGTATCAACGAAGGAAAAAGCAATACGATTATACAGGATAAAGGTTGACTACAATGCTGCTAGCTTAATGCTAACGTGCAATAGACTATCTCATTGACAGGCTAGCGGAAATTAGCAGAGTGTCACAAACTTCTGCAAACGTCTATCAAATGAGATTTGTCGGAAGAAAATTGACATAAAAAAAGAGTGTATTTCTACTTACAGGGAATAAGCGGTAGAAAATGGATGGATAGATGGATGGTATATACATATTTATACACATACACATACATATATATATATACATACATATTTATATGTATATACATACGTATATACACACACACACATATACTGTATATACATACATACATATATATATATACATACATATATATACATACATACATATATATATATATATATATAAATATATATATATAAATAAATGATAAATAGGTTGTACTTGTATAGCGCTTTTCTACCTTCAAGGTACTCAAAGCGCTTTGACACTACTTCTACATTTACCCATTCACACACACATTCACACACTGATGGAGGGAGCTGCCATGCAGGGCGCTAACCAGCACTCATCAGGAGCAAGGGTGAAGCGTCTTGCTCAGGACACAACGGACGTGACGAGGTTGGTACTAGGTGGGGATTGAACCAGGGACCCTCGGGTTGCGCACAGCCACTATCCCACTGCACCACGCCGTCCCTGATATATATATATATATATATATATATATATATATATATATATATATATGGCCACTATCCCACTGCACCACGCCGTCCCTGATATATATATATATATATATATATATATATATATATATATATATATATATACCTGGGGATAGGTTGATTGGCAACACTAAATTGGCCCTAGTGTGTGAATGTGAGTTTGAAAGTTGTCTATCTATCTGTGTTGGCCCTGCGATGAGGTGGCGACTTGTCCAGGGTGTACCCCGCCTTCCGCCCGATTGTAGCTGAGATAGGCGCCAGCGCCCCCCGCGACCCAAAAAGGAAATAAGCAGTAGTAAATGGATGGATGGATAGATGGATATATAATATATATATATATATATATATATATATATATGTCTTGATTGGATTATCCAGAGAATAGTGCTCGATACCGTGGTAGAGCGCAATATGTAGGTGTGGGAAAAATCACAAGACTACTTCATCTCTACAGAACTGTTTCATGAGGGGTTCCTGATGATTGAGGGAACCCCTCATGAAAGAGTTCTGTAGAGATGAAGTAGTCTTGTGATTTTTCCCACACCTACATATATATATATATATATATATATATATATACTCACCAAACTTTAATGAAAAAGGAATATTGACCGCTAGCTTTGTACTCCTCAAAGAGTCTTATATCTATGAAGTGCTACAGTATGCGTACTGCACGATCATATGTTACTACCTGGGGAGTTTTTCTATGTTTTCAAACAAGCAGGATACATTTACCACTGTTTATGGACATTTTAAAAGCAGTACTGCAGTGCGTTGTCAAAAAATAAAACTTTTCTTTTCTTTCCTTTTTTTGGCACTGAAGGTGTGCGCTCAAAAAAATGCATACTTCAAGTTTGCGATAATACATTATATATTAAAAATAAAACGTCAACAGACACAAAAACGCATCAGTTGAATTAATTTTAATCGGCCCTTTAAGTCATCCAGGCACACACTGCTATAAAATTATGAAAGGAAATCTCTGAATAGACAATATGTCTAATATTTTTAATTTGTTTCTGACAGTGTAGGATTCTCTGTCCATCGTCTGTCTTTGCAGCACGGGCAAACCCGTGATCAGTGTTGAAGAAACACGTTGCGTGAGCAGAATAATTATATTTGCATCTTCCCCTCACAGTATTGTGGCCGTTTTGATCATCGACATATATTCTGCATACCTGTCACGCCTGTGAATCTGGTTTTATGTTTGATCATGTTTTGTTTTGTTTTTGGACTCTTGCTTCACGTTTTGCATTTCCTGGTTTTGTTTGTTTCCATGCCAACCCATTGATTTTCACCTTGCCACCTCATTCCCGCCCTCGATTATCTGCTTCATGCCTTGCAATGCTGTCCATTTTGTCCACGTAAGTTTTTGTTATTCATGCCACTGCGCAAGTGTTTTTGTTTCATGTTTGTAGTTTATAGTCTTTGTGCTAGTCTTTTGTTTCATAGCCCAGTTTTTTGTACCGCCATTGTGCGCGCCTTTTGTTGGTTCCTGTTTTTAGTTTTAGTGTTAAAATAAAAATGTCTTTACCTCACGCCGTTTCCACTCCATTTGCTTTGCACCTCGGGAAAACAAACCAAGACCAAGTCCAAGCATGACAATGCCCATGAAGACAGAGATGCTAAATGGATATATCACCTGGAACGTTAGTGTTACCTACTGTATTGCAAAATCTAAAAAAAGTTTAAAACATTTTTTTAAACCCTTAAATTTCCCTTTGGCGGCCCACTAACAGGAAATACACCATCCCCAGCATCACTTTCTCCGGCCACGACATTCACCTCTCATCCTCAGTCACTAATTTGGATGTTAAAATGGACCCTCACCTGACCTCTGAGGCTCAAATAAAACAACTGTGCAAGACCTCCTTCGACCAACTCAGGAACATTCCTTAACCCCGCCCCTCACTCACTCTCTCTAATGCCGAGAGGCTCGTCGATGCCTTTGTCTCCCCCAAGCTCGACTACTGCAATGCACTTCTTGTTGTGATCCCCAGAAAGAACATCCAGAAGTTGCAATTCAGACAGAATTGTGCTGCTAGGATCCTGAGGAGAGTGCGGAAATACGACCATATCACACCAATTCTCAAATCCCTTCACTGGCTTTCTGTTCCACTCAGGATTGAATACAAAGTCTCCCTACTAACCCACCTGTGCCTCCATGGAAATGCCCCCCTAAATCCTCCACACGACATCTCCGCTCCGGGCAGGCTAACCTCCTCCAACCTCCGAGGACAAATGTACGGACAATGGGGGACCATACTTTCTGCTCCGCCGCTCCAAGTCTGTGGAACGCTCTGCCTGACCACCTGAGGGCACCACAGACTGTGTAAGCTTTTAAAAATGGCTTAAAACCCCTCCTTTAAAAAAAAAAAAGCCTTATACATAGATATATGCATACTAGTTCTAGCTATTAGGCTGTTTTAATTTTTATTTTTATTTATTTTTATTACCTTTTTATTTATTTGTTTTTTAATACACTGTAGCACTTTGAGGTTGTTTGCTCAATGTAAAGTGCTTTTACAAATCAAATCTATAATTATTATTATTATTATTATTATTATTAAATAAAATTATGGGAAACCCTGATGGTATCAATACTGAAGGGTTATATCGGATCAATACTAGTGTGATAATATTGATTGTATTCAGTTATTTTTCATGTTTATGTTTATTGTGTTGGTCTTATTGTTGTATTGTTTACAAACTAAGCTAATAAGTTGTTGGACACAGAAGGGTTTGAATGAATGATATTGAATCCTTACGCAATCAAAAATCGGTGACCCTTAATTTAACTATAATTCTTTCATTTGTATTATATTGATTTAAAGATCCCACTTCTGAAACCATTTTTTACATATTTAAATTTGAACACGTTTACCGGTTTTGTCAGTTCCAGCTCTTTATTAGGTGTTGGATCAATACCAACATTTGCAGTGTTCCTGGCACAAACAAAACTCTCCATGCTGTAGTTTGGGGCCACAACCACTAGATGGAGACTCTTCATCCCGTTCAAGCCAATTTATATACATTTAAATGTAACACTATTTGATATCAAATGCTACAGATAATAAATGACATAAAATTGTGGTGATCTTGAGCCAGTAGTGAACGGTCCGAAGCAGACGATAGCCAATCAGGATCATACAAATGCAAAAATGAGCACAAATTGAACAGGTGCCAGGTGTGTTGAACACATACTGGGTAAAGACGACTGTTATATCTGCTCTACTTTTGCATTGCATGTTGTTAAAACCCAATTGCGTAAATAAATAAATGTATGTACAGGTGGCGACTTGTCCAGGGTGTACCCCGCCTACCGCCCGAATGCAGCTGAGATAGGCTCAAGAGACCCCCCGCGTCCCCAAAAGGGACAAGGGGTAGAAAATGGATGGATGGATGGATGTACAGTCAGTGGTCACAATGTCCAAATAAACTACTAATTGGGGGTTAAATCACCAAAATGATTCCTGGGCGTGGCCACCGCTGCTCCCCTCACCGCCCAGGGGGTGATCAAGGGTGATGGGTCAAATGCAGAGAATAATTTCGCCACACCAACTGAATTAGGATATTGATAGTGAAAGACTAGAAAAAAATAAATAAATAAATAAAATAAGCGACGGCTCCGGGCGGCGGAAGTGTGAGCATTTCAGATGTAATTAGACACATTTACTAGTATAATTCTGGAAGATTCCTTATCTGCTTATTGTTTTAAAAGTGTTTTAGTGAGATTGTAAAGATATACCTGGAGGTCTGATTGTTGCGGTGAACACGCAGTGTCTTAGAGAGAAGCCGAGGAGCCAAGCTCACAGCTGCCTTTTTTGACAGCTGCTGCAGGACGACGAATAATCCAATGATGTCCCTGGTAAGATATACATCACAATTTTCCCATCCAAAAACATGCTGGTTGACGTAGAGAAAACATGTTCGCTTGACCGCTCTGCTTCACAACAAAGAAACATCGGCTGTGTCTCGGTGCTAAAGACAGCTGCAATCCACCGCTTTCCACCAACAGCATTGTTCTTTATAGTGTCCATTATTAAATGAACACATTGCAAAAGATTCAGCAACATAGATGTCCAAACTACTGTGTAATTATGCGATTAAAGCAAACGACTTTTAGCCGCTAGTAGTGCAGCGCTAATATTTCCTGACAGTCCGTGACGTCACGTGCACGCGTCATCATTCCGCGACGTTTTCAACAAGAAACTTGTGGGAAATTTAAAATTGTAATTTAGTAAACTAAAAAGGCCGTATTGGCATGTGTTGCAATGTTAATATTTCATCATTGATATATAAACTATCAGACTGCATGGTCAGTAGTAGTGGGTTTCAGTAGGCCTTTAAGTAGAGATGTCCGATAATGTTTTTTTGGCCGATATACCGATATTGTCCAGCTCTTAATTACCGATTCCGATATCAACAGATACCGATATATACAGTCGTCGAATTATGCTTAATTTTGTTGTGATGCCCCGCTGGATGCATTAAAGGCCTACTGAAATGAGATTTTCTTTTTTAAACGGGGATAGCAGGTCCATTCTATGTGTCATACTTGATCATTTCGCGATATTGCCATATTTTTGCTGAAAGGATTTAGTAGAGAACATCGACGATAAAGTTCGCAACTTTTGGTCACTAATAAAAAAGCCTTGCCTTTACCGGAAATATGTGCGCGTGACGTCACCGGTGTGAGGGCTCCTCACATCCTCACAGTAAGAGCAATTCGGACCGAGAAAGCGACAACTTCCCCATTAATTTGATCGAGGATGAAAAATTTGTGGATGAGGATATTGATAGTGAAGGACTAAAAAATAAATAAATACATAAAAAGCGACGTCTCCGGGCGGCGGCAGTGTGAGCGTTTCGGATGTAATTAGACACATTTACTAGGATAATTCTGTAAGATCCCTTATCTGCTTATTGTTTTAATAGTGTTTTAGTGAGATTGTAAAGACATACCTCAAAGTCGGATGGCTGCGGTGAACACGCCAGTGTCTCAGAGAGAAGCCGAGGAGCCAAGCTCACAGCTGCCTTTTTTGACTGCTACTGCAGAAGGACGCATATTCCACTCACGTCTCCGGTAGGAGCTGACTTAATATCACAATTTTCCCATCCAAAAACATGCTGGTTGACGTAGAGAAACATGTTCGCTTGACCGCTCTGTGTTAAAGCTTCACAACAAACAAAGAAACCCCGTCTGTGTCTCGGTGCTAAAGACAACTGCAATCCACCGCTTTCCACCAACAGCATTGTTCTTTATAGTCTCCATTATTAATTGAAGAAATTGCAAAAGATTCAGCAACACAGATGTCCAAATTACCATGTAATTATGCGATGAAAAGAGACGACTTTTAGCCGCAAGTGGTGCTGAGCTAATATGTCCCCTTCAACCAATAACGTCACAAACACACGTCATCATACGCGTCATCATTCCTCGACGTTTTCAACAAGAAACTCCACGGGAAATTTAAAATTGCAATTTAGTAAACTAAAAAGGCCGTATTGGCATGTGTTGCAATATTAATATTTCATCATTGATATATAAACTATCAGACTGAGATTTTCTTATTTAAACCGGGATAACAGGTCCATTCTATGTGTCATACTTGATCATTTCGCGATATTGGCATATTTTGCTGAAAGGATTTAGTAGAGAACATCCACGATAAAGTTCGCAACTTTCGGTGCTAAGAGAAAAGCCCTGCCTTTACCGGAAGTCGCAGATGATGACGTCACAAGTGTGGGGGCTCCTCACATCCTCACATTGTTTATAATGGGAGCCTCCAACAGCAAGAGCTATTCAGACCGAGAAAACAACAATTTTCCCATTAATTTGAGCGAGGATGAAAGATTTGTGTTTGAGGATATTGATAGCGACTTGAAAAAAAAAAAAAAAATGTTAAATGAAAAAAAAAACGCGATTGCATTGGGACGGATTCCGATGTTTTTAGACACATTTACTAGGATAATTCTGGGAAATCCCTTATCTTTCTATTGTGTTGCTAGTGTTTTAGTGAGTTAAATAGTACCTGATAGTCGTAAGGGTGTCTCCACGGGTGTCTCAGGGGAGTCGACGGCAGAAGCTCAGCTTTTCTCCGTTAAGAACTGACTTTTTAACCACAATTTTCTCACCGAAACCTGCTGGTTGACATTCGGTAGGGATCCACGTTGGCTTGGCCGCGCTCTGATCCATGGGAAAGTTTCACCTCCAGGAATTTTAAACACGGAATCACCGTGTGTTTGTGTGGCTAAAGGCTAAAGCTTCCCAACTCCATCTTTCTACTGTGACTTCTCCAATATTAATTGAACAAATTGCAAAAGATTCAGCAACACAGATGTCCAACAACTGTATAATTATGCTGTTAAAGCAGACGACTTTTAGCTGTGTGTGTGTGCAGCGCTCATATTCCTAACAGCCTGTGACGTCTTGCGTACACGTTATCATTACACGACGTTTTCAACAAGAAACTCCCGGGAAATTTAAAATTGCAATTTAGTAAACTAAAAAGGCTGTATTGGCATGTGTTGCAATGTTAATATTTCATCATTGATATATAAACTATCAGACTGAGTGGTCGGTAGTAGTGGGTTTCAGTAGGCCTTTAACTTTAACTTTTTAGTGCTGGCCTTTAGGAGAAAGATGCTGTAAGCTAGTCCAGCCAGAAGGGGGAAGCAGATATCAAGGAGCACAGGTCAAGGTCCTGGGTGGGGATTTTCTTGACCCTCCTGACTGGAGAAGGGCAACATCGTCCAACAGTGTGGTTTGGAAACAGCTGCAGACCTAAAAAGAGAGACAAGTAAAACACGACTTAAGTGTTGATCATTGCACTGTTTTATTTATTTAACTAGTTAGACTCTCCCGCTGGATGTCACCTTTGTGTAAACTTGTAGTTGGGCGTGAACGTCCTCACCCGAGTGCTGTTCTTATGACTTATGACTCAGTAAGTTTGGGTGTGGCGGTCCAAAGGCCAACCAGGTGCCAGACGGTACACTGGGGTCATCTCCAAAACAAAACATAAACAAACAAAACAACGTCATGCATTATTGCCATGATACCATTAATGAATGGTCTTGATGCTAAAATGCAAATACAATCTATTTGTCTGAGCTGTATCAACACTGTTCCTAAACTTTTAACAAGAAAGAAATGTCCATAACAGAAAAAGAGGCAACAGCACAATCTACAAAAAGTTTGGGGAAAACTTTTTATGTGTGAACCATTGATTATTAATGCATACTTGATCACTTCAGAAACAGCCTGTTATGTTTTGCTATTTAGCATTGAGCCTGCCTAATTTTTTTTCTCCCACATACTACACTACCTCAGATGGGATAGTCAGTAGTTCAGGTTTACAGCAGGGTGCTTTGGTGCAGGCGTGCCCTGACTGACGTGTGACTGCACGAGAGTAAGTATGTTGAAAACTGAATATTTATTATTTATTTTACTGCCTGGTTGCTGTCAATTATTCCATCGTTTATTAAATATGTTCATTTGCAAGACAATAAAAATGTAAGAAATACATCCAAAATGAGCTAATGGCCATGCAAACTGTATCCAATGTGAACATGCTGTTAAATTGTCAATGCCACAAAACGACTCTGGGAAAGCTTGTATACCTTCACTAGAATCAATATTGTCCATCAAACACCTGCAGCTTACTAAGTTTTCAACCCCAAAGGGCAATTTAGTGTTTTCCCAACCCGAAGGACACTTAAGCAAGTTTTGATCCTGAGGAGGACACTATAACATGCATGTTGCCTTCTCTGTGGGCACTTCAGCAGTTGGTTCCTAAGAGGGCACTATAGCATACATTTTGGGACCTAAGAGGACACTATAGCATATATTTTGGGACCTAAGAGGACACTATAGCATATATTTTGGGACCTAAGAGGACACTATAGC
This sequence comes from Nerophis ophidion, assembly GCF_033978795.1. Classification (NCBI taxonomy): domain Eukaryota; kingdom Metazoa; phylum Chordata; class Actinopteri; order Syngnathiformes; family Syngnathidae; genus Nerophis; species Nerophis ophidion. The sequence continues at coordinate 11,296,605 of NC_084632.1, read as the reverse complement.
ATATATTTTGGGACCTAAGAGGGCACTTTAGCATACATTTGGGCTCCTAAGAGGGCACTTTAACATACATTTTGGGACCTAAGAGGGCAATATAGCATACATTTTGGGACCTAAGAGGGCACTATAGCATACATTTCGGCTCCTAAAAGGGCACTTTAACATACATTTTGTGACCTAAGAGGGCACTTTAACATACATTTTGGGACCTAAGAAGGCAATATAGCATACATTTTGTGACCTAAGAGGGCACTATAGCATACATTTTGGGACCTAAGAGGGCACTATAGCATACATTTCGGCTCCTAAAAGGGCACTTTAACATACATTTTGTGACCTAAGAGGGCACTTTAACATACATTTTGGGACCTAAGAAGGCAATATAGCATACATTTTGTGACCTAAGAGGGCACTATAGCATACATTTTGGCTCCAAAGAGGGCACTTTAACATACATTTTGGGACCTAAGAAGGCAATATAGCATACATTTTGGGACCTAAGAGGGCACTTTAACATACATTTTGGGACCTAAGAGGGCACTATAGCATACATTTCGGCTCCTAAAAGGGCACTTTAACATACATTTTGTGACCTAAGAGGGCACTTTAACATACATTTTGGGACCTAAGAAGGCAATATAGCATACATTTTGTGACCTAAGAGGGCACTATAGCATACATTTTGGCTCCAAAGAGGGCACTTTAACATACATTTTGTGACCTAAGAGGGCACTTTAACATACATTTTGGGACCTAAGAGGGCACTATAGCATACATTTTGGGACCTAAGAGGGCACTTTAACATACATTTGGGACCTAAGAGGGCACTTTAACATACATTTTGGGACCTGAGAGGGCACTTTAACATACATTTTGGGACCTAAGAGGGCACTTTAACATACATTTTGGGACCTAAGAGGGCACTATAGCATACATTTTGGGACCTAAGAGGGCACTTTAACATACATTTTGGGACCTAAGAGGGCAATATAGGATACATTTTGGGACCTAAGAGGGCACTTTAACATACATTTCGGCTCCTAAAAGGGCACTTTAACATACATTTTGTGACCTAAGAGGGCACTTTAACATACATTTTGGGACCTAAGAAGGCAATATTGCATACATTTTGGGACCTAAGAGGGCACTATAGCATACATTTTGGCTCCAAAGAGGGCACTTTGACATACATTTTGGGACCTAAGAGGGCACTATAGCATACATTTTGGGACCTAAGAGGGCACTTTAACATACATTTTGGGACCTAAGAGGGCAATTTAGCATACATTTTGGGACCTAAGAGGGCACGTTAGCATACATTTCGGCATCGAAGAGGGAACTTTAGCATACATTTTGGGTACTAAGAGGGCACTATAGAATACATTTGGGGCCCTAAGAGGGCGCTATAGAATACATGTTGGCTCCTAAGAGGGCACTTTAACATACATTTTGCCTTCTCCTGGGTCCTTTAGCACGATTGGTACCGACCGGGCCGCAGAATAATTTTCTATAATTTTTTATTTTTTTATTAAATCAACATGAAAAACACAAGACACACTTACAATTAGTGCACCAAGTCAAAAAAATCTCCCTTTTTTCATGACACCCCTGCTCTAAACCTTCAAACATAATACAGTACGTAGACAATATTGTCTTTACAAAAAACGTGTAGTTATGCAAAATCACATATTGTCAAAGCATCTTCCTGCTGGAAAATGTTGAGTGGATTAAATTTGGAGACTTGGATTCATAGTTTCAGAACTCTTTGCGACTATCTCATTTGCAAATAGCAAATAAATTGTTTTAATTTCCTACAAATAGGCAAGGACCAAGTAAACTTTACTCTACACTGTATGATTTTTATGGCATGGATTCTCAACTGGGGTGGTAAAAACCTGACTTTGGCCATTTTCAAGGTTCAATTTTGCAGAGATTTCAATAAAAATTTTCCTTCCATATTATCAATGGATTTTGTAGCGGTGCATGAACTTTATATGGGTGCTTATGAGGAACAGAACTGCTGGTAAAAAGTACATTTCCAGTAGAAAAGCAAATGCAGTACCTCTCTATAGTAGTACTACTGCACCACGTGAGTAGCATGCAATGTCAAGAAGAAGTTGACACGTTTCAGTTCAGGCTGGATGTGATCGTTCTTACCACATTTGGTAAAAAAACAAACAAAAAAAACAGAGCAGTTAAAGTATCAGCTACGCCTCAAAGACAGTACAGGAAGTCTGTAAAGGAAGTGAAAAGCATGCTAGCGTTTTAATGAAGTTGAGAAACAGCGTGATGTGAAAAGACCGTCGAGAAAAGTCACTAACTTCATCCTACTTGATGAATCATGACTATTCAAACGACGCCAACAGTGGAGCCTTTCTATACAGCCTCGACATTACCATACAATGTTGTCAGTGTACTGGAAATTTCTCTCACACAAATATAAAACTCTTGTTTATCCCTTGGAAAAGACGGGTTGTCTTAAATTCAAGGTCCAGAGGTCTGTTGTGATTGGCGTGGTTTCAGTCCGTCCATCGCAACAGAGACCAAGACCGTACACCAAAAGCACCAGACTTTCTTTGAACTCTGGGGATCATTCTCAACCATGCGCTTTCATCAATCAATCAACATGTATTTATACAGCCCTTAATCAAAAGTGTCTCAAAAGATTTTACGAACTAACAACAACATCCTTTGATCTAAACCCACATCCAAGAAAAAACTCAAAAGACTCCAGCTGGGGAAAAGAAGAAACCTTGCGAAGGGGCCGCAGACGTAGGGACCCCACTTTCAGGGTGATCGGATGCAATGGATGTTAAAAATTGTTCAAATGAATAGATAATGTGGGAGTCCTGGCCGTCGGGAAGCCAACAGATAGTCATAGGTGGATCTTCTTCCGGTTTCAGCCAAGTCATGCCACAGATGTGTGTGGAAGATTGAGCTTTATACAATGCTACGGCTAATTCATGGATTGTTCCAGGTTCGCAGACTCCCTTTTTAGACCAGTTGATCTGCCGTTTCTTTTCTTTTTCTCTTATGTCCCACTCTCCCTTGTGGAGGGGGTCCGGTCCGATCCGGTGGCCATGTACTGCTTGCCTGTGTATCGGCTGGGGACATCTCTGCGCTGCTGACCCGCCTCCGCTTGGGATGGTTTCCTGCTGGCTCCGCTGTGAACGGGACTCTCGCTGCTGTGTTGGATCCGCTTTGGACTGGACTCTCGCGACTGTGTTGGATCCATCATGGATTGAACTTTCACAGTATCATGTTAGACCCGCTTGACATCCATTGCTTTCGTCCTCTCCAAGATTCTTAGCCATCATTGTCACCGACGTCCCACCGGGTGTGAGTTTTCTTGCCCTTAAGTGACCCTACCGAGGAGGTCGTAGTGGTTTGTGTTGTGGTTTGTGCAGCCCTTTGAGACACTAGTGATTTAGGGCTATATAAGTAAACATTGATTGATTGATTGATTGATTGATTCACATCAGGCCAATGAAATTGTCGAACGGGTCATGGTGGAACATTGACATTTTCTTTAGGGATGTCCGATAATGGCATTTTTGCCGATATCGAATATTGTCCAACTCCTAATTACCGATCCCGAAATCAACTGATACCGATATATACAGTCGTGGAATTAACACATTATTATGCCTAATTTTGTTGTGATGCCCGCGCTGGATGCATTAACAATGTAACAAGGTTTTCCAAAATAAATCAAGTTATGGAACAAAATGCCAGCATGACACTGCCATATTTATTATTTTAGTCCCAAAGTGCATTTTTTTTTTTTAACATGCCTCAAAACAGCAGCTTGGAATTTGAGACGGGGGTGTACATTGTAGCGTCCCGGAAGAGTTAGTGCTGCAAAGGGTTCAGGGTATTTGTTCTGTTTTGTTTATGTTGCTGATGTTCTCCCAAAATGTGTTTGTTATTCTTGTTTGGTGTGGGTTCACAGTGTGGCGCATATTTGCAACAGTGTTAAAGTTGTTTATACGGCTACCCTCAGTGTGACCTGTATGGCTGTTGACCAAGTACACGTTGCATTCACTTGTGTGTGTGAAAAAACTTGGATATTATGTGACTTACCGGCACGCAAAAGCAGTGCCTTTAAAGGGGAACATTATCACTAGACCTATGTAAGCGTCAATATATACCTTGATGGTGCAGAAAAAAGACCATATATTTTTTTAACCGATTTCGGAACTCTAAATGGGTGAATTTTGGCGAATTAAACGCCTTTCTGTTTATCGCTCTGGAGGGGATGACGTCAGAATGTGACGTCGCCGAGGTAATACAGCCGCCATTTTCATTTTCAACCCATTGTAAACATTGGGTCTCAGCTCTGTTATTTTCCGTTTTTTCGACTATTTTTTGGAACCTTGGAGACATCATGCTTCGTCGGTGTGTTGTCGGAGGGTGTAACAACACTAACAGGGAGGGATTCAAGTTGCACCACTGGCCCGAAGATGCGAAAGCGTCTGCCGCCAGACCCCCATTGAATGTACCAAAGTGGCTCCACATTTTACCGGCGATGACAGACATGGCACAGAGATGTATGGATAACCTGCAGATGCATTTGCAACGATAAAGTCAACGAAATCACAAAGGTGAGTTTTGTTGATGTTGACTTATGTGCTAATCAGACATATTTGGTCGCGGCATGACTGCGAGCTAATAGATGCTAACATGCTACGCTAATCGACGCTAACATGCTCTTTACCGGCGGTGCTGAAGCAGACATGGCACAGAGATGTGTTGATAACCTGCAGATGCATTTGTAACGATAAAGTTTCAGAAATCACAAAGGTGAGTTTTGTTGATGTTGACTGCCAGCTAATCGATGCTAAAATGCTACGCTAATCGATGCTAACATGCTATTTACCGGCGGTGCTAAAGCAGACATGGCACAGAGATGTATGGATAACCTGCAGATGCATTTGCAACTATATTAAGTTTCCTTCCACCCACATTTAATGCGAAAAAAACACTTACCAATCGACAGATTTAAGTTGCTCCAGTGTCACAAGATGCGAAAGTCCTGATCGTTTGGTCCGCACATTTTACCGGCGATGCTAACGCAGCTATTCGGCCATGCTATGGCTATGAATAGCGTCAATAGCTATTCGCTCAAAAGCTTCAGTTTCTTCTTCAATACTTTCATACTCCAACCATCCGTTTTAATACATGCGTAATCTGTTGAATCGCTTAAACTGCTGAAATCCGAGTCTAAATCCGAGCTAATGTCGCTATAGCTTGCTGTGCTATTCACCATTGTTTGTTTACATTGGCAGCACTGTATGACGTCACAGGGAAATGGATAGTGGCATCGCAAATAGCGAAAATCAAGCACTTTAAAGCTTTTTTTTAGGGATATTCGGAGACTGGTAAAATTTTGAAATGCCACTGGGAACTGATTTTTATTGTTTTTAATTTTGAAATTGTGATAATGTTCCCCTTTAATGTTTATTGGCGCTCTATACTTCTCCATACGGCTGTGTTTTAAAAAGACATACATTTTACTTTTTGAAACCGTTACAGATAATTTCCGATATTACATTTTAAAGCATTTATCGGCCGATAATATCGTCACTCCAATATTATCGGACATTTCTATTTTTCATATTAAATAAAACGCGCTCACACAATCATTCAGTCAGCCATTTTGAGCGTTATGGACCTTCATCTTGGAGAAGAAACAACATACTACACAAGACGCAGCCCAGAGACCACCGACCCGGCAATTGGAGAGATAAACAACCTCCACACAGAATGAAAGTCCCCCACCACTAAAGGACCCCCAAAAAGGCCAAACTGCCGCACGGCGAAAAAGATGACTTCCGCAGTTTCAGCACGCGGTAAGAGGAAAAGAACAAAGATAGTGTGAAATGACATCTCCGGAAGGCTACTTTATGCTGTGTCACAGATAGTCTGTTTACAGAGCCATATTGGACCAAAAATACACCAAAAAAAAATCTATCTGAAGCCTCCAATAAATAAAAGCCTTTTGTAAGTGTTATAATAAAAGCAACACATGATGTAAGTGTCCATAGTAGTCTACTTTCAAAATGATTATGTTTCAAAGACTGACGCAAATCTTCCTTGACAGAAATGTTGACAGTAATCTACACATTTTTACAACATTGAAAAACATTAGCAAAACAGAGGCTTCTCAGAGGGTGAGATAACTCTGGGCATAGAATGGCCAAAGATCCAAACCCCGTTTCCATATTAGTTGGAAAATTGTGTTAGATGTAAATATAAACGGAATACAATGATTTGCAAATCATTTTCAACTCATATTCAGTTGAATATGCTACAAAGACAACATATTTGATGTTAAAACTGATAAATTGTTTTTGTTGTTGCAAATAATCATTAACTTTAGAATTCGAAGCCAGCAAAACGGGGCAAAGAAGTTGGGAAAGGTGGCAATAAATACTGATAAAGTTGAGGAATGCTCATCAAACTCTTATTTGGAACATCAAACAGGTGTGCAGGCTAATTGGGAACAGGTGGGTGCCATGATTGGGTATAAAAACAGCTTACCAAAAAATGTTCAGTCTTTCACAAGAAAGGATGGGGCGAGGTACACCCCTTTGTCCACAACTGTGTGAGCAAATAGTCAAACAGTTTAAGAACAACGTTTCTCAAAGTGCAATTGCAAGAAATGTAGGGATTTCAACATCTACGGTCCATAATATTATCAAAAGGTTCAGATAATCTGGAGAAATCACTCCACGTAAGCGGCATGGCCGGAAACCAACAATGAATGACCGTGACCTTCGATCCCTCAGGCGGCACTGTATCAAAAACCGACATCAATCTCTAAAGGATATCACCACATGGTCTCAGGAACACTTCCAAAAACCACTGTCACTAAATACAGTACATCGCTACATCTGTAAGTGCAAGTTAAAGCTCTACTATGCATAGCGAAAGCCACTTATCAACAACATCCAGAAACGCCGCCGGCTTCTGTCTTCTTCTGTTATTTTTGGCAAAAAAAATAAAGTTTATGAGTTTGAACATCAAATATCTTGTTTTTGTAGTGCATTCAATTGAATATGGGTTGAAAAGGATTTGCAAATCATTGTATTCTGTTTATATTTACATTCAACACAATTTCCCAACTCATATTGAAACAGGGTTTGTATGAATGTGTGTGTCCAAGATAAAGGAAACGGCAGGCTTACTTCTTCTAATGGATTTATTACAATCTTTCCAAGTTAGGTAACGTTTGCTGTGGTCTGGAACAATATGGCACAAACAACTATTAGAAATGCAGCCAATTTTATATACACATCATGTGTCATGAGACAGGCAAATATACATTAAATACACAGAGGACATAAGTAAAGGAAACTAAATTAGCTCACATTTACCTACAAACGTAGCATAATGATGCAATGATGTACATACACTTAGTCCAGATAGCTTGCAATCATGCAGTGACCAAATATAATAATAATAATGGATTAGATTTATATCGCGCTTTTCTATTGTTAGATACTCAAAGTAGTGGGAACCCATCATTCATTCACACCTGGTGGTGGTAAGCTACATCTGTAACCACAGCTGCCCTGGGGTAGACTGACGGAAGCGTGGCTGCCAGTTTGCGCCTACGGCCCCTCCGACCACCACCAATCATTCATTCGTCATTCATTCACCGGGGGCAAGGGTGAAGTGTCCTGCCCAAGGACACAACGGCAGCGATTTGGATGTCAATAGGTGGGAAGCGAACCTGCAACCCTCAGGTTTCTGGCACGGCCGCTCTACCCACTACGCCATGCACTCCACACAAGTCAATAACTTCAACAAAGCTCACCTTTGTGCATTCACGCACTGTATAAAATGTTTGGTGGACAAAATGAAGGAGTGGCATGGAACACGTTTTTTCTGTGGCAGTGTCGTAGAAAGTTGTACTTGTAATCAAAGACTGCTAAAGTTAGGACAAAGTGGCGCTCGCCAACAGTAAAGCATGTTTAATACAAACAGTGGGATTTCTAACAGTTAGGAAGTTTTTTTTCCTTTTAAAGAAACCATAATAAAACAAAAATTTGTAAGCATTTCTTTTTTAAACTCCAGGGAGCCACGAGGTAATATCGGTAAAATTCGCTCCATTTTGTCCACTAAAGACGCTGAGATCATTATCCATGCGTTTGTTACGTCTCGTCTCGATTACTGTAACGTATTATTTTCGGGTCTCCCCATGTCTAGCATTAAAAGATTACAGTTGGTACAAAATGCGGCTGCTAGACTTTTGACAAGAACAAGAAAGTTTGATCACATTACGCCTGTACTGGCTCACCTGCACTGGCTTCCTGTGCACTTAAGATGTGACTTTAAGGTTTTACTACTTACGTATAAAATACTACACGGTCTAGCTCCATCCTATCTTGCCGATTGTATTGTACCGTATGTCATGGCAAGAAATCTGCGTTCAAAAGATTCCGGCTTATTAGTGATTCCTAGAGCCCAAAAAAAGTCTGCGGGCTATAGAGCGTTTTCCGCTCGGGCTCCAGTACTCTGGAATGCCCTCCCGGGAACAGTTCGAGATGCCACCTCAGTAGAAGCATTTAAGTCTCACCTTAAAACTAATTTGTATACTCTAGCCTTTAAATAGACCTCCTTTTTAGACCAGTTGATCTGCTGCTTCTTTTCTTTTTCTCCTACGTCCCTCCCTCCCTTGAGGAGGGTGTCCGGTCCGATGACCGTGGATGAAGTACTGGCTGTCCAGAGTCGAGACCCAGGATGGACCGCTCGTCGGGACCCAGGATGGACCGCTCGCCTGTGTATCGGTTGGGGACATCTCTACGCTGCTGATCCGCCTCCGCTTGGGATGGTTTCCTGTGGACGGGACTCTCGCTGCTGTCTTGGATCCGCTTTGAACTGGACTCTCGCGGCTGTGTTAGAGCCACTATGGATTGAACTTTCACAGTATCATGTTAGACCCGCTCGACATCCATTGCTTTCGGTCTCCTAGAGGGGGGGTTGCCCACATCTGAGGTCCTCTCCAAGGTTTCTCATAGTCAGCTTTGTCACTGGCGTCCCACTGGTTGTGAATTCTCCCTGCCCACTGGGTGTGAGTTTTCCTTGCCCTTATGTGGGTTCTTCCGAGGATGTTGTAGTCGTAATGGTTTGTACAGTCCTTTGAGACATTTGTGATTTAGGGCTGTATAAATAAACATTGATTGATTGATTGATTGATTGATTGATTGATTTCCGTTCGGGCTCCAGTACTCTGGAATGCCCTCCCGGTAACAGTTCGAGATGCTACCTCAGTAGAAGCATTTAAGTCTCACCTTAAAACTCATTTGTATACTCTAGCCTTTAAATAGACCTCCTTTTTAGACCAGTTAATCCACCGCTTCTTTTCTTTTTCTCCTATGTCACCCCCACCCTTGTGGAGGGGGTCCGGTCCGATGACCGTGGATGAAGTACTGGTTGTCCAGAGTCGAGACCCAGGATGGACCGCTCGTCGGGACCCAGGATAGACCGATCGCCTGTGTATCGGTTGGGGACATCTCTACGCTGCTGATCCGCCTACGCTTGGGATGGTTTCCTGTGGACGGGACTCTCGCTGCTGTCTTGGATCCGCTTTGAACTGGACTCTCGCAACTGTGTTGGAGCCACTATGGATTGAACTTTCACAGTATCATGTTAGACCCGCTCGACATCCATTGCTTTCGGTCCCCTAGAGGGGGGGTTGCCCACATTTGAGGTCCTCTCCAAGGTTTCTCATAGTCAGCATTGTCACTGGCGTCCCACTGGATGTGAATCCTCCCTGCCCACTGGGTGTGAGTTTTCCTTGCCCTTATGTGGGTTCTTCTGAGGATGTTGTAGTCGTAATGGTTTGTACGGTCCTTTGAGACATTTGTGATTTAGGGCTATATAAATAAACATTGATTGATTGATTGATTGAGGTCTGAGCTAAAGAACCGCATGTGGCTCTAGAGCCGCTGGTTGCTGACCCCCGGACTAGACTCTCAATCAGTGAGGATTTGGGGTGGTTTCCCTTGTCAGACGACACATTTTTTGGGCTCGACCAACCAACCTCGACCTCACATGCAACAAAGTATGGATGGCCATAACACTTTCCTGACAACTGTGGACTCACAAAAAATGTGAAAAATGCAAACTGATACAGACGGCGATGCCATCACCGTCACAGACACTCGAATAACTAGCACATTGTTGCCCTTAGCGCTTTTTTAGTTTGCTTATGCAAGGAACCTCACTCTCCTTGTTCAGGTGTTGACTTTGAGTCACATGCATTTGCACCCCTTGAGCCACATATTCCACATTATAGGAATGTTCTATTTAGAGATAATTTGTGTGCATGCCTGTGACATGTAATCAATGGCGGCGTTGATCCATTCCGCAGACGGGGTTTGAAGGCCTAAAGGTGGCCTTTGAAAAGAGCTGACTGTGTGGACAGCACATGCACACTGACACACGGACCGTGCAGACGGATCTACTTGGATCGCTCCGGTTCCCCCCAAAAGGCAAAGGTCTCTAAAGTCAGGCCAGCTGATGGTCACTTGTTTTAGTCCAAGTTAGTCTGCAACCACAAGATATGATAATGGAGCTTGTCTTTAGCTGAATTCCACTCAGTCGGGTTGCGCAACACATGCTTTACGTATAGAAGCTGTAAATTCAGCAGCTCTGCCCAATCCAATAACACATTCTTTACTCATTTAGTGATTTTCTTTGCGAGTCCAAAGGAGACATTAACAAAAGAACAAAGAGGAACAGCGAGCTTCCACTTCCCTCCTTGCTGCTCAATATTTAACACTCTGCAGCACAGTTGCACCAGGAGGGTGTGACGATCCAGTCGTCTGGTCATTGCAGCTTGCTGAGGCACAAGCTACATTGTCATGCAACTGCCACACCTTACACTCATGTTACATCTTGAAAAATACAAAAATGACAAATTGAGGGTTGCGCAACAAAGTCCTTTAAAGGGGAACATTATCACCAGACCTATGTAAGCGTCAATAAATACCTTGATGGTGCAGAAAAAAGACCATTTATTTTTTTAACCGATTTCTGAACTCTAAATGGGTGAATTTTGGCGAATTAAACGCCTTTCTGTTTATCGCGCTGGAGGCGATGACGTCAGAATGTAACGTCGCCGAGGTAATACAGCCGCCATTTTCATTTTCAACACATTACAAACACCGGGTCACAGCTCTGTTATTTTCCTTTTTTTTTTACTATTTTTTGGAACCTTGGAGACATCATGCCTCGACGGTGTGTTGTCGGAGGGTGTAACAACACTAACAGGGAGGGATTCAAGTTGCACCACTGGCCCGAAGTTGCGAAAGTGGCAAGAAATCTGCCGCCAGACCCCCATTGAATGTGCTGGAGTGTCTCCACATTTTACCGGCGATGCTAAGACAGACATGGCACAGAGATGTATGGATAACCTGCAAATGCATTTGCAACGATAGTCAACGAAATCACAAAGGTGAGTTTTGATGATGTTGACTGCCAGCTAATTGATGCTAACATGCTATGCTAATCGATGCTAACATGCTATTTACCGGCGGTGCTAAAGCAGACATGGCACAGAGATGTATGGATAACCTGCAGATACATTTGCAACTATATTACGTTTCCTTCCACCCACATTTAATGCGAAAAAAACACTTACCAATCGACGGATTTAAGTTGCTCCAGTGTCACAAGATGCGAAAGTCCTGATCGTTTGGTGCGCACATTTTACCGGCGATGCTAACGCAGCTATTCGGCCATGCTATGACTATGAATAGCGTCAAAAGCTTCAGTTTCTTCTTCAATACTTTCATACTCCAACCATCTGTTTCAATACATGCGTAATCTGTTGAATCACTTAAGTCGCTGAAATCCGAGTTTGAAACCGAGCTAATGTCGCTATATCTTGTTGTGGTATTCCCATTGTTTGTTTACATTGGCAGCACTGTGTGACGTCACAGGGAAATGAACAGTGTCTTCGCAGAGAGCAAAAATAAGGCACTTTCAAGCTTTATTTAGGGATATTCCGAGACCGGTAAAATTTTGAAAAAAACTTCAAAAACTACAACAAGCCACTGGGAACTGATTTTTATTGTTTTTAACCCTTTTGAAATTGTGATAATGTTTCCCTTTAAAGGCCTACTGAAACCCACTACTACCCGCCACGCAGTCTGATAGTTTATATATCAATGACGAAATATTAACATTGCAACACATGCCAATACGGCCGGTTTAGTTTACTAAATTACAATTTTAAATTTCCCGCGGAGTTTCTTGTTGAAAACATCGCGAAATGATAATGCTAGCTTGTGACGTTATTGGTTGGAGGGGACATATTAGCCCAGCACCACTTACGGCTAAAAGTCGTCTCTTTTCATCGCATAATTAGACAGTAATTTGGACATCTGTGTGGCTGAATCTTTTGCAATTTCTTCAATTAATAATGGAGACTATAAATAAGAATGCTGTTGGTGGAAAGCGGTGGATTGGAGCTGCCTTTAGCACCGAGACACAGCCGCTGTTTATTTGTTTGTTGTGAAGCTTTAACACAGAGCGGTCAAGCAAACATGTTTCTCTATGTCAACCAGCATGTTTTTGGATGGGAAAATTGTGATATTAAGTCGGCTCTTACCGGAGACATCAGTGGATTACAGGACCTCCTCCTGCAGCAGCTGTCAAAAAAGGCAGCTGTTAGCTTGGCTCCTCCAAGGCTTTCATCAAAGACACTGGTGTTCACCGCAGCCATCCGACTTTGAGGTATGACTTTAAAATCTCATTAAAACACTATTAAAACAACAAGCAGATAAGGGATCTTCCAGAATTATCCTAGTAAATGTGTCTAATTACATCTGAAACGCTCACACTGCTGCCGCCCGGAGCCGTCGCTTTTTTTTTGTGCTTCACTCTAACTTTCATCCTCGCTCAAATTAATGGGGAAATCGTCGCTTTCTCGGTCCGAATAGCTCTAGCTGCTTGAGGCTATGATTATGAACAATGTGAGGATGTGAGGAGCCCTCACACCGGTGACGTCACGCGCACATTGTCTGCTACTTCCGGTAAAGGCAAGGCTTTTTTATTAGCAACCAAAAGTTGCGAGTTTTATCGTCAATGTTCTCTACTAAATCCTTTCAGCAAAAATATGGCAATATCGCGAAATGATCAAGTATGACACATAGAATGGACCTGCTATCCCCGTTTAAATGAGAAAATCTCATTTCAGTAGGCCTTTAAGGATCTTTTAGGATAAGGTAAACACATTTAGTAAAACTGTATCTGCCTCATATTAGTATCGGAATTTTCTTGGTATTGGATCTGAACTGCAGTATCACCCACCCCAACAGAATGTTTGAATAATGACAGATTTAAAGATCGCACTTTTGTGAATTGTGAGTGAATTATATTTATAATTTTCTTTTTCTCTAGAGACTCAAAGCGCTTTAGATAGTGAAACCCATCATCTACCCTTGTGTAATGTTCATATCGCTGTTTGTGGGTCTGATGGACCCGTTGCATTTTGTGGCATTAATGCCTCACAATCAAACACTTTTATGTTAAAATACTGAACAGATGTTTACTTTATCCCAGAAAACATCTGTTCAGCATTTTAACATAAAATTGTTTGATTGTTATAGACGTATGCTGTTTATTGGGATAAGATAATTATCTGTTCAGTATTTTAACATAAATAAGATTAAATATCTCAAATAAGGGTGATATTTGCTTATTTTCAGGTCTGATAAGATAATTCTTCTCACTAAGCAGACTTAATGTTAGAGTGTCTTACTTGTTTTAAGGGTTTTGGTCTTAAATGATCTCAGTAAGATATTACAGCTTGTTGCTGAGATTTTATGACCTATATTGAGTAAAACATGCTTGAAACTTGAACAGAGATAGTTCATGAACATTAACATAAATTCTAAATTACAATTTAAATTTTTTTGGCCAAGTCCGGGCTGTATATATGCGCACTAATTGATTGAAAGAGCACAAACTTGGCGCGATGATGTCATGTTGTCGATGGAAAAATGTATTTTTAGACTACATGATTTGCCTGAGCGGCTAGTAGACCCGGAGAGTAACAAGCGGTTGCCTTGTTGCCTTTCCATTAACAACAATAAATTAGTTTTTAGTATAAGTTTGCTGGTTTCAAGAAATGTAATGCCGAGCGCATATCATTATGTCAAGATAATGGCACTAGCATTTACTTCATTTAAGAATATTTTTCACCATATTGAGCAAAAAAGGTCTCTTTTTTTCTACCAAGAAAAGTGCACTTGTTATTAGTGAAAATATACTTATTTTAAGTTATTTTGGGGTCCATTAAAGTTAGGTAATTTTATTTGTTTTGGAAAGTCTTGACAAGCCAAAGTTTTTGTTCTATTGGCAGATAATTTTGCTTAGTTCCAATAAATACCCCTATTCTTTTTTCCTTGTTTTTGAACACTGACTTTTTGCAGTGCACAAAATGCAACGGGTCCATCAGACCCACAAACGCCGGCTGAGTAACAACAATATGATCATTGCACGGAAAATTTCTCTGCCAGTTTCTGCATACCACAGGGATTCTTTGTTTGTGTTTCTGCACCTGCAGTTCCCACACAAGGTTGCAACATTGTTTGTCAACACTGTCTGCTCTCATTTTCCCGCACATTTGACCCTTTGATGTTCTGTGTACCTACACTCTGTCCTCCTCCGGTCTAAGCCTGCTTTGAGTGTGTGTGTGTGTGTGTGAGTGTGTGTGTGTGTGGTACATCCATCCCATCCATCCATTTTCTACCGCTTATTCCCTTTCGGGGTCACGGGGGGCGCTGGCGCCTATCTCAGCTACAATCGGGCGGAAGGCGGGGTACACCCTGGACAAGTCGCCACCTCATCGCAGGGCCAACACAGATAGACAGACAACATTCACACTCACATTCACACACTAGGGCCAATTTAGTGTCGCCAATCAACCTATCACACAGAAAATCAATTTTCACACTTCTATTAGCCCTGGGTCCAGTGGACCCGGACATCTAATATGTAATAGAGATGTGTAGTGGGGTTGTATGGTGTGTGGTCATTAAATATGTATTCTGATATATGTTCTTCACAGAAAATGAGCCAAAGTCAGTGAGTCTCAGTTTGTAAAATTAATTAATTGTATCATTTTTCTTTTTAATAAAAAAATGGAAACGGGTCCCACAGACCTGAACACTGGGAACAGGTGGGTAAAGTGTTTTGCCCAAGGACACAGCGGCAGTGACTAGGATCGAACGTGGAACCCTCAAAGTGCTGGCACGGCCACCCAAGCAACCAAGCCACGCCGCTGCACTCCTGACACCAGTTGAAACAGAACTATAAGGATCTTGGTCTATCAGGTTGACAACTCTGCACAATGACCATGACATCAAAGAGCCAGACATCATAGCCACTATGTAACATACTGAAGACATGACCATGTCCCGCAAAGGTGTCTAACCTTAAATGACCCGACTTCGAAGTCGGATCACACAGGCTTCAGTTCTCCCAACGACCTTTCCATCTGGTCACACCAGTTGTGACAGTATATTACCTTAAAACCTATAAAAAGGGTTCATTTAAGCGATACTCGGTTAAAAAACTTTGGTGGAAAGAAATCCAAGTTATCAGTACCAAAGGTCTTTCCAACTTGGCACACGTCTGACTATCCCACTTCTGACACCATTCACAATATTGGATGGATGAATTTGGACCTGTGCAGTGGGTTAAAAAAAAAAGAGAGAACTCGCACAAAGCAATCACTTGTTTTCCAACCGGTTACCAATCCCGTAACGGCTAACCACCATAGAAACCAGATACAAATGGTTAAATACCAGTACTCTGACTGGTCCACTAAACCTACAAGACAACCGTTGTAATGGCACTTTATCTGCTTTTAATGTCCTACACAGTAGGGAGGGATCCGGCACACGTTCCTCATTCATAATACTTTAGTACATTACCCTTTTCCAAGGTATCCCACACAGAAGTCACTTGTTTTCCAACTGGTCACGGACTATTTACCCTAAAACCTTAGAAAGATTGTCCTAAACCAGGGGCGCTCACACTTTTTCTGCAGGCGAGCTACTTTTCAATTGACCAAGTCGAGGAGATCTACCTCATTCCTATTTATAATTTATATTTATTTATTTATGAAAGAGACATTTTTGTTAACAAGTTAATGGTGTTTAATGATAATACAAGCATGTTTAACACACATAGATTCCTTTCTTTCATGAAGACAAGAATATAAGTTGGCGTATTTGATTCTGATGACTTGCATTGATTGGAATTAGACAGTGGTGCTGATAACGTCCGCATTTTCAAATGGAGGAAAAAAAAAAGTCCTCCTTTCTGTCCAATACCACATGAAAATGGTTGGATTTGGCATCTCATTTGTCCAACTTGCATACTCGTTTTTAAACACTTTGTTATGAGAGTAGCATATGTGTGTGGCCCTTTAATGTCTGGCAGCAGGTGAGTGACGTCAGTGAGTGTGCGGGTGGGCAAGCAAGTGAGAAAGCGGTCGCTGAGGGCGGGGGAGAAATACATTGGCATCAAACTCCGTAGCTTGCTAGCTTGTGCACGCTAGCTTTCTGAGACTCTTATTTTGTTAGCACAGGCAGGATGAAACAGGTCTTTTATGGTGAAGACAGGAACTGTGCAGTCGGTCTTTAGAGTTTTGACAGTAGGTACGGAGTCTCTAGAAATAAAATGTGTTTCTCTGCGTCCGCCCTGTTAGTGATTTTTTTCTTAAACATGAGCTCGCAGCAGCCAGCGTCATCTCACAAGATCCTCGGGTGCCGAGAATGTCAAACAACTGACGAAAGTGAAGTCTTGGTACGATTGATGATTGCTCATTTTTATGTATATTTTTTAATGCCTGGCTTGAGATCGACTGACACACCCTCCGAGATCGACCAGTCGATCGCGATCGACGTAATGCCCACCCCTGGCCTAAACCCATCAGCTGGTAACTTAAAAACTTTGCATGGAAAAAAAACAATGGCCCACATTGTTACCAGTTCCAGAGGTCTGTCCTTCTGGGCACATTTGTGACTACTCCACTTCTGACACAATTTTTAACAGTTATCTGAGAAGTATAGAGGGTTTGAAAAGAAACAAAAAAAAAAGAGTACTCTGACAGGTTTGCCATATTTCGTACACCACCAAAGGGATAGCTCACTCTGTCAACAAACCGGTGGGATTCGGCACAGGTGCCACATTGGAAACCACACTTAGCCAAGGTATCTCACACATTAGTCACTTGCTTTCCAGCTGGTCTTGGATGGCCCCATGGCTAAGCACATTTCTGGCGCTATTTGTCACAAAAGCCAGATATAATGAGTTAAAAACCAGTACTCCGACTGGTCACCTAGACCTAACAGGTATACATAACCGTTGTGACGAAACTCTATCTACCTTTAATGTCCCACACCATAGTGTCTCTCCTCATTTCCAGGGTACATCCAGGGGCGGTTCTAGACATGCTTATATGAGGGGGCAGTCAGAAATGTGAAGGGGGCATCATGTGTAAACATCATGCTCCAGCACTTTTTTTTTGTGCTTATAGTAACGATGCTTTCTTCATTGAAATGGGTCTTTAGCTATGTGTCCAACCCCAACCTGGAGTAGTGGATTGCACTTTGTCAGGCCTCTACCTTCAGACCTGTCCAACTTGGGTGTCCCACCTGAAGACTAAGCTCCTGCTGGTATAGCTCTTACGGTCACTGAGGCACGCAAACCCCCTGACCACAATATGGTGGCAATCCCTCAGGGGGGAAACTGAAAAATAAAAATAAAAATAAATGAATAAAATAAAATAAAACATCCTTCATCCAGATTTTATCAACCAACAACATAACATTTATCCTAACTGAATGGCCTAACTCTCAAATAAATTTTGACCCAAAGTACGACTTCACACACTACAGTCAATATTTACAAAACTGAGAGGTAGTCTGATGAATAAAGATAAAAAAGAATCTCAAACTAATTTATAAAACAGAACGTGGGCACTCATCTGGGCACAAAATTCATTCACTCCAATGTATGTGTGTTGCCCACTTGCTTGTTAATTGATGAAAACGGGACTGTTTTGGTTTTTAGGTGTCTTGGTCATATCAAATGAAACTTATAATTTGTTTATTACAAAATGTAGATTGAAACATTAAAGGTTGACTATGCAGAATTACAAGAAAAATAACAGAAAAAGAATTCCAGCAGTCGATTGCCAGACCGTTGCTGAGTAAAACGGGCGGTTGCTAGGGACTCCGCTCTGAACAGAGGACAGCAGAGGAGGACTGCTAAGCAGGATATATACCTTATGTTTCATTTTTACCGTCATTAACAGCATCATAAATGACTTGTTACTTGTTACAGGGACAGTGGAGGCTCTCTGCCTTCCAAACCACTGCTGCTCAGAGCCTCCGCTGTCAATGCTCTCGTCAAGTTGTAAAAAAAAAAAAAAAAGGAACTTCGTAGCACCGAAAGTCCGCGACGATAAACGTGTTTATGACAGATAAGACTACACAAATACACCCATCCTAACAAGTATATGATAAATGTAGACAACTTTTCCTTTTCTTTTACTTTCATACTGCAAGTGATTGGATGTTTACTGAGGGCAGAGGGGTGTGTGCGGGTGTGTGTCTGCTGCGCAGCCTGTGGAATGTTGAATACACGCACAGCGGAGGGAGGGATGAGTGGGAAGCCGACACTATCGTGTGTGTCCCTTTTTCGGCAATTTTTTCCGCTAGTGCAGATAATTTTGTCAACTTGTAATGTAGTAATTTTTGGGAGTTTATTCAAATTTGCTTTCTCAAATTTTGATTTGAGGGGGCCAGACCTTTTTTTAAGGGGGCTCTGCCCCCTCTTGCCCCTGCGTAGAGCCGGCCATGGGCACATCATTCTCATGAATCAAAAGGTCCTTCTAACATCCATGCCATCCAACTTCTGACACCATTTGCCACAGATCCCATACATAATGGATTAAAAAACAATATTCTGACTGGTCCACTAGAACTTATACACAACTGTCGTTATGAGACTCTAACTGCCCCTCCCATAGGTATGGCAATATTCTACACAGATTCACCCCTTCAGAAAACTCTAACGTCTCAACTATTTCCAGGGTATGTCACACAAAAGGATGGTTACAGAATTTGTTGCTATTATAGGCACCGTCCAAATTCCGTCGGTACTACCAGGTATCCATTCCCGGAAAATCCTACGGTTTCATATTTTGACAGCTTTGTTGCACATGACGTCACGCTCGGTTTTAGACTCGTCACGTCCGGTTGCAGATTGAACACCGGCTCACGTAAACAAACCTCAAGTAGCACTCAGGGCGGACTCAGTCAAAGTCCCTGTAAGTAATGTTGCAATTTTCAACACCAACAAAGCGAGTATGCTCGGTAAAAAAATTTTTAACGTAAAATGCACTTGCTTTAACATGCTAATTTATATTGGCCATACTATAGACAAAATACTATTAGCATTAGCAGTTTTACATGGTGATTTCAACACCTCCAAATTTAGTAATAATAACTACAACTACTGTGTCATATTTAGTTTGTGACGAACCCCAAGATACAGAGAAGGATGCAGGTATTTTGCAGCTAAACATGTTTTAATTAAAATACTAGAACAAGAAGAAAAGGGGTACAACAAGTAGCGCGCACAAGACAGATAAAAAAACTAAAAGAGCTAGCATGGGAGCTAGGAAACAAAAGGAGCTTAGCATGGAAGCTAGCAAAAACAAAAGGGCCTAACGTGGAAGCTAGCGGGTAGCGAGCAGGAAAACAGAAGTCGTTACTTGTAGAATGAAATCAAAACGGAAGCAGGGAACATATGACAGACAGTAAGCTACAAACAGATACCGAAATATAGCTTACTGCTACACTGCAATGACACGACACGAAACGACACGACAGGAGCAACAGTACGGAAGTGACATCGACAATAATCCAGCACTGACTGGATGGGAAGACAGGTCAAAATAGGACCGGGATGATTGACACCAGGTGTGGCCAGGTACCAATCAGCCACAGCTGAGGGGACACAGCACTCAGGGAAAAAGACAGGAAACAGACAAAATAAGAGCGCTGACAGGAACTAAAGACAGGAAATACTACACACACACAAGAAAAACTAAAACACAAACAAACTGCCAGGGGCAAGCCTGACAAGCTGTTGTTTAATTAAGCCCAATACTTACAGTATAAACACTTTGTAGGGCACAACATAACACATTCAGCTTCCTGGATGAAGCTACTTCCTAATAAAACAACATACCGTAGATAGCCTACACAGTACTGCCACCTAATGTCTTGGAAGTGCAACTACATTGCAAATGGTATATGAATAAAATATATAACAACTGGACAGCACAGTTATCATAATCCGTTCATTTGAGAAATATATGTTTTTATTATCAAACAATTATCATTAATTCACACTCACAAAAGTACCAAGAATTGGTATCGTTGAGTACCGGTATCGATTCCCAGGTAGTGTACATTGGTACCGTATCGGTTAAAATGTAAACAGTACCCATGCTTATGACTCTCCCGTTCAAAGATATTTTCAACTTGCATGTCATCGCTCGTCTGACAGCATTTATGAACAAAATCTTTGAACCTTGGTCTAATGCAGGGGTCGGGAACCTTTTTGGCTGAGAGAGCCATGGAAGCCAAATATTTTAAAATGTATTTCCGTGAGAGCCATATAATGTTTTTTAAACATTGAATACAACTAAATGTGTGCATTTTTATGTAAAACCAACATTAGGGTATAACACGTATGTTATTCTTTTTAATAACGTTTTTATTCTGAAGCTAACTAATAATGAATAAAATACTTCTTACCATTCTTGACTTCTTGAACAGGTGCGGTAGAACAGTCTTTTTCAACCACTGTGCCGTGAGATACAGTCTGGTGTGCCGTGGGAGATGATCTAATTTCACCTATATTGGTTAAAAATATTTTTTGCAAACCAGTAATTACAGTCTGAAAATGATGTGGTGTTGTTGAGTTGTCGGTGCTGTCTAGAGCTAATTGCTTTGTAGACGTCGGAAAAAGCGGGAGGCAGGGTGCAGGTAAAAAAAAAAGGTGTCTAATGCTTAAAACATAAATAAACAAAAGGTGAGTGCCCGTAAGAAAAGGCATTAAAGCTTAGGGAAGGCTATGCAGAGCAAAACTAAAAATGAACTGGCTACAAAGTAAACAAAAAAACAGAATGCTGGACGACAGCAAAGACTTACTGTGCAGCAAAGACAATGTACATCCGAACATGACATGACAATCGACCATGTCCCCACAAAGAAGGATAAAAACGACTGAAATATTCTTGATTGCTAAAACAAAGTAGATGCGGGAAGTAGTGCTCAAAGGAATCAATCAATGCAATCAATGTTTATTTATATAGCCCCAAATCACAAATGTCTCAAAGGACTGCACAAATCATTACGACTACAACATCCTCGGAAGAACCCACAAAAGGGCAAGGAAAACTCACACCCAGTGGGCAGGGAGAATTCACATCCAGTGGGACGCCAGTGACAATGCTGACTATGAAAAACCTTGGAGAGGACCTCAGATGTGGGGAACCCCCCCCCCCTCTAGGGGACCGAAAGCAATGGATGTCGAGCGGGTCTAACATGATACTGTGAAAGTTCAATCCATAGTGGCTCCAACACAGCCGCGAGAATTCAGTTCAAGCGGATCCAAGACAGCAGCGAGAGTCCCGTCCACAGGAAACCATCTCAAGCGGAGGCGGATCAGCAGCGTAGAGATGTCCCCAACCGATACAGGCGAGCGGTCCATCCTGGGTCCCGACGAGCGGTCCATCCTGGGTCTCGACTCTGGACAGCCAGTACTTCATCCATGGTCATCGGACCGGACCCCCTCCACAAGGGAGGGGGGGACATAGGAGAAAGAAAAGAAGCGGCAGATCAACTGGTCTAAAAAGGAGGTCTATTTAAAAGGCTAGAGTATACAGATGAGTTTTAAGGTGAGACTTAAATGCTTCTACTGAGGTAGCATCTCGAACTGTTACCGGGAGGGCATTCCAGAGTACTGGAGCCCGAACGGAAAACGCTCTATAGCCCGCAGACTTTTTTTGGAAGGAAGACATGAAAATGCTACAGGAAAATACCAAAAAAAGAGAAAAAGCAACCAAAATAGGAGCACAAGACAAGAACTAAAACACTACACACAAGAAAACAGCAAACAACTCAAAATAAGTCACGGCGTGATGTGACAGGTGGTGATAGTACATCTACTTTGAGACAAGAGCTATATTGATGCATGCTTGCTTATGCTTTAAAGTCGTATCCAACAGTTGTGACAACAACTTTTTACTGTCAACTGAGTTTTGTTTTTAATACATTTTTGCTGGTGGTGTGTGCCTCCGGATTTTTTAAACGCAAAAAATGTGCCTTGGCTCAAAAAAGGTTGAAAAACACTGCGGTAGAAAGCGGATGGAGGGATGAAAATGCATGAGAATTTTTCACATTTTTAACGTTATTTTTAACACTGATTACCAGTGGAATTATTCATTACTTATTGTGTTTAGCAATGTCATATACGATTAATCTGAGAGCCAGCTGCAGTCATCAAAAGAGACACACTTGGCTCTAGAGCCATAGGTTCCCTACCCCCTAAAAACTAGTCCTCAGACCATGTTGCCTCAACCTCCATGACCCACACAGTTCAACCATTCAAGTACCTCATCGTCCATCATATGGGGGTTACTTTTGCAAACTGTTCTTCCAAATGGACGCATCATGAATGGCCGCACAGCTAACCATCCCACTTTTGACGCCATTTGTCAAAGCACTGAGGAGTAGTGGATTCTAGTTGAGGATTCAAGAAAATGGATGGATGGATTCAACACAATTTTACCCCAAAGAACCAGGCTCTTTCACATAGTAGCCAGTAGGCATGGAATGTGAACACATGATTGAATTAAATACTAAGACAAAAACAAAACCAAAAGGGTACAAACACAAAGCCCGCACAAGGCGGTTGATCAAACAAAAGGAACTAGCCTGGGAGCTAGAAAATAACGAACAGGAGCTTAGCGCGGAAGCTAGAGGGTAGTGAACAGGCAAACAGAAGTCGGACTTGTATAATGAAAAATAAAACGGAAGCAGGGAACAAAAAACAGTAAGCTACAAGCATCAGCTGAATATAGCTTACCGCTACGCTGCAAAGACAAGGTACGACACGACAGGAGCGATAACAGATCACAAGAGCGACTAGGCGTGACATCGACAAGACAATACGATGATCCAGCAACTGAAACAAGACAAAACATCAGGTGTGACCAGATGCCAATCAGCCGCAGCTGAGTGAAAACAGGGCACAGGGAGACAAACAGGAAGCTGAACCAAAATAAGAGCACTAGACAGGAACTAAGGACAGGAAATACTAAATCAGGGGTCGGGAACCTTTTTGGCTGAGAGAGCCAAGAAGCCAAATATTTTAAAATTTATTTCCCTAAGAGCCATAAAAGATTTTTTTTAACACTGAACACAACTAAACGCGTGCATTTTTAAGAAATACCAAAATTTCCAGAGTATAATAGGTCTCTTATTCTTTGTAATAACATTGTTATTCTGAAGCAAACTGTCGAGGGGGCGTGGCCTGCGGGCCTGCAGCAAAGCGGGATGTTGCCAGGACGATGGCCCACCTGGGCCTTTTTATCACCTGTCGCTCTGTTATAAGCAGCAGCCAGGAGGAGAGACGGGGTTGGGGCTGGAGCCAGAGCGCGAGTGAGGACGAAGGAGAAAAAGACAATTGCTGGAAAGCAACAGAGACTAATTGAAAAAACAAAACAATATTTTACCCTAAAACAGGCTCTCATGTCGGTGCTTGGTGGTCTGAAGAACCCCTAGGAGGGCAAGCCCAACACTAACCAATAATAAACAAATTACTTCTTACCATTAACGCAACTTCTTGATCATAAAAATGCATGAGAATGTTTTATATTTTGAATGTTATTTTTAACACTATGATTACAAGTGGAATTATTCATTACTTATCCTGTTAAGCAATGTCAGCTCAGATTTATCCGAGAGCCAGATGCAGTCATCAGAAGAGCCACACCTGGCTCTAGAGCCACAGGTACTGTACTACACACACAGACGAGAAACTAAAGCACAAACCAACTGTCAGTGGCAACTCTGACAGATCACACACAAAAACAATGCAACTTTAAAGATTCAAAATGGAACATTCTGCTGTAATCTGTGACATTCAGATGCCCGGTTCTGTGGAGTTGTGCTTCTACAAATCAGGGATTTCAATATGTTCTTCTCACTGAAAAATGTCTGCCCAGAACGAGTTCGAACACGGCAGGAATTTGTTTGCTGAACTGTTCACCACTCGTTTAGAGATCTCAAGTATGCGCGGCCTTGTTTTAGGGGCGTCGCAGGCTGTTAAGGCATGCAACGCTGTTTTTTCAGCAGCTTCTTCAAAATGCACTGCTAATGCACTGTTACTTCCTCAAGTATCTATCATCGTTCCCACTGAAGTTGTGATACTGTCCGTGAGTCAGACTTCTGCTTTTGTGCCCAATTTATGTAAACGTTCAACTTTAATTTAGGAGCTTTCATAAATGACTGACATATACCATTTAGGAATAAACACATACAATATTGTATCTGTTTCCTGTATGCAGTATCATTTTTGCTTCAAATGCATAACCCTGGTGGATTGTTCAGAAAACGAGACTATTATGATCAGAAAGAAGGCGTAAATCCTCCAAATTAGATACAGTAAGTAGTTTAAAAGTAACTTAATATTTTTTATTTGAAAATTAAACGATTACAGTTGGTACAAAATGCGGCTGCTAGACTTTTGACAAGAACAGGAAAGTTTGATCACATTACTCCTGTACTGGCTCACCTGCACTGGCTTCCTGTGCACTTATGATGTGACTTTAAGGTTTTACTACTTACGTATAAAATACTACACAGTATAGCTCCATCCTATCTTGCCGATTGTATTGTACCATATATCCCGGCAAGAAATCTGCGTTCAAAGGACTCCGGCTTATTAGTGATTCCTAAAGCCCAAAAAAAGTCTACGGGCTATAGAGCGTTTTCCGTTCGGGCTCCAGTACTCTGGAATGCCCTCCCGGTAACAGTTTGAGATGCTACCTCAGTAGAAGCTTTAAGTCTCACCTTAAAACTCATTTGTATACTCTAGCCTTTAAATAGACCTCCTTTTTAGACCAGTTGATCTGCCGCTTCTTTTCTTTTTCTCCTCTGTCCCCCCCTCCCTTGTGGAGGGGGTCCGGTCCGATGACCATGAATGAAGTACTGGCTGTCCAGAGTCGAGACCCAGGATGGACCGCTCGTCTGGACCCAGGATGGACCGCTCGCCTGTGTATCGGTGGAGGACATCTCTACGCTGCTGATCCGCCTCCGCTTGGGATGGTTTCCTGTGGACGGGACTCTCGCTGCTGTCTCGGATCCGCTTTGAACTGAACTCTCGCGGCTGTGTTGGAGCCACTATGGATTGAACTTTCACAATATCATATTACACCCCCTCGACATCCATTGCTTTAAGTCCCCTAGCAACCTCTCCAAGGTTTCTCATAGTCATCATTGTCACTGGCGTCCCACTGGGTGTGAAATCTCCCTGCCCACTGGGTGTGAGTTTTTCTTACCCTTATGTGGGTTCTTCCGAGGATGTCGTAGTCGTAATGGTTTGTACAGTCCTTTGAGACATTTGTGATTTAGGGCTACAGAAATAAACATTGATTGATTGAAAATCAAAAGCCTCTTGCGGTTCACATGCTTGGAAACTACTAACTAAATGTATTGCAATGTAACATTTTAGGCTATTACTATACGTAATCCTATGTCTTGCTAAGCATTACAATCAGTTTTAAAAGTTATAAAATGAAATGTATAGTTCTAATCTGAAGCTGCATTCTATTTAACGTGGAAAGTGCTCCTCGATGATGGTCGTGGTGGTGTCCCTTCTTAAAAGAAGATCTAAAAGGCGCTAAGAATTCTAATTTATTTTCACGAACGAGTCATTAAAAATGTCCAAACTAATGAAATAATCGACTATTATTGTTGCTCTACTTAAGACAGGACTTGTTTGACATATTGTGGTTGGTACAATACATTACGATTATATGTATATATATATATATATAGATATATAGATCTATCTATATATCATTATATATATATATATATATATGTATATATGTATATATGTTGTCAGCACGGTGGACAGGGTTTAGTGCATGTGCATCACAATACGAAGGTCCTGAGTTGTCCTGGGTTCAATCCCGGGCTCGGGATCTTATTTGTGGAGTTTGCATGTTCTCCCCGTGAATTTGTGGGTTCGCTCCGGGTTCCCCTCGCTTACCCCCACCTCCAAAGACATGCACCTGGGCATAGGTTGATTGGCAACACTAAATTGGCCCTAGTGTGTGAATGAGATTGTTTTCTGTCTATCTGTGTTGGCCCTGCGATAAGGTGGCGACTTGTCCAGGGAGTACTCCGCCTTCCGCCCGAATGCAGCTAAGATAGGCTCTAGCGACCCCGAACGGGACAAGCGGTAGAAAATGGATGAATGGATGGATATACAGTGGGGCAAAAAAGTATTAAACGATGACAGAGGTCTGTAATTTTCATCATGGGTACACTTCAACTGTGAAAAAAAAATCCAGGAATTCACATTGTAGGAATTTTAAAGAATTTATTTGTAAATTATAGTGGAAAATAAGTATTTGGTCAACCATTCAAAGCTCTTACTGATGGAAGGAGGTTTTGGCTCAAAATCTCACGATACATGGCCCCATTCATTCTTTCCTTAACACGGATCAATTGTCCTGTCCCCTTAGCAGAAAAACAGCCCCAAAGCATGATGTTGCCACCCCCATGCTTCACAGTAGGTATGGTGTTCTTGGGATGCAACTAAGTATTCTTCTTCCTCCAAACACAACAAGTTGAGTTTATACCAAAAAGTTCTATTTTGGTTTCATCTGACCACATGACATTCTCCCAATCCGCTGCCGTATCATCCATGTGCTCTCTGGCAAACTTCAGACGGGCCTGGACATGCACTGGCTTAAGCAAGGGTACACGTCTGGCACTGCAGGATTTGACTCCCTGTCGGCGTAGTGTGTTACTGATGGTAACCTTTGTTACTTTGGTCCCAATCCTCTGCTGTATCATCCATGTATCCATTTTGGTATGAACTCAACTTTTTTTTTTTGTCCTGTCCAGCTTCTCAGGCAAATCATATAGTTGATGTAGATGCCCATATCGGCTGTTCAGGTTTATTTTACAAAAGAGAAGTGTAGGATACTTCTCTTGTTGCCTTATTTGAATTTGACTTTATTAAATGTATTTATATTATCATTTGGTGCAGCCGGGCCGGTGCAGGAGGGGATAGAAAGAGAAAAAAAGGAAGACAGAGGGGGAAATTGTGGGGATAAGAGGGGGATTAGACAGAGAGACAAAAACGACAACAGCAAATACAACAATAACAACAACAACAATAGAACAACACCAGCACATACAATATGTACAAATATGATCGTAAAAGTGATAGCAAATAAGCAGTTAGTGAAATAAATAATATAGTAATGACAATGAGCATTTTTACACTAAAACTGGAGCAATACAAATACCAATAGAAAAAGCGCTATTGATCATGAACAAAACCAATAGTTTACTTCTATTATCAACAATAAAGTTGTTCAAATGCAACAATATGTATACATAATGATAGCTAGAAAGATAATAAAAAAATAAATAAATAAATGAAAAAAAAAAAGAAGCAATACCGAAAGATGAAAGGGAAGAGAGAGAGGCAACCTATATATTAATCTTGTAGATTGTTATAGTAACAATGGTTTAAGCTCTGTCAATATGCCTTGTGTTACCCAGTTTACCCTAGGGCAACAACGTTGATATATGTGTGATGAAACATGATTATGTGCATGAGTGTATGTATGTATATGTACTTGTATATGAACAGAATGTGTAGCTGTATAGTCCTCTGAACAGGTTCTACCAGAAACAAGAAAAAAAACTGAAAAAAAAAACCTCACATTTAAAACAGTGCAAGCAATTTTCTTATGTGATTATTTTATGCAGTTGTGATAAATCCTTGAAAAGTACCAACAAATACTTTTTTGGAAAAGCTATTGTCTTCCTGTCTTCTTCGCTAAATTGAACATTAGACTTAGAGACTTAGACTTCCTTTTATTGTCATTCAAATTTAAACTTTGCAGTACTGATAAGAACGAAATTTTGTTGCATTAGCTCATGGTGGTGCAGGATAAAAGAGCAATAAGGTGCAGATATAAATAAATAGATTACTATACAGATAAATGTATTGCACTTTTGCTGGGTTTATGAATGTATGTTATATTGTCTTTATATTCCAGCGAGTTAATCATTTCTGGGGGGAATTGAGGGGATTATTTTAATGCGTTCATGAGTCTTAAGGCCTGAGGGAAGAAGCGGTTACAGAACCTGGAGGTTCTGCTACGGAGGCTGCGGAACCTCTTTCTAGAGTACAGCAGTGAAAACAGTCCTTGAGGGGGGGTGGGAGGATTCTCTGCAGATTTTCTGAGCCCTGGTCAGGCAGCGGCTTTTTGCGATCTCCTGAATAGGAAGAAGAGGAGTCCAGATGATCTTTTCCGCCGTCCTCACCATTGTCTGCAGAGATTTCCAGTCCAAGGCACTGCAGGTTCCAGTCCAGACAGAGATGCTGTTGGCCAGTAAGCTATCTATAGTGCCTTTGTAGAATGTGGTGAGAAAGGGGGGGAAAAGCTGTGCTCTTTTCATCCGACGCAAAAAGTGCATGTGCTGCTGAGCTCTTGTACCGGTGTCTTACTTTCACCTACTCAGAGGCGATGCAGCACCTCAGTATGTCAATGTAGCAGCAGGCTAGTTACCTCAGTGATCACGGCTCACTAAAAACTTTTGTCTGTTCTAGCGCTTATAAGAACAATATCGCAGATAGTTTAATATTCATGTCACAAGATGTAAATGGGGTACTGTTGGTGGTTTTAGGATGTATTTTAGAGGGATTTATGGGCTGAATAGTGTACTCCCATCAGCTGCATTGTTAGCCACCTCGTACTTGCCGACTGCATGACTGCCAGCTAATCGATGCTAACATGCTACGCTGATCGATGCTAACATGCTATTTACGCTAGCTGTATGTACATTTGAAACTCGATACCCACATTTAACGCGAAACAAACACTTACTAATCGACGGATTTAAGTTGGTCCAGTGTCACAAGATGCGAAAGTCCTGATCGTTTGGTCCGCACATTTTACTGGCGATGCTAATAAGGCGGCCATGCTATGGGCCACTTCATTAGGTACACCCATGCTATGGCCGAATAGCGTCAATAGCTGTAGCTATTGCTTCAATTTCTTCTTCAATTTCGTTTTCGCTATCTGCCTCCATACTCAGACCATCTGTTTCAATACATGCGTAATCTGTTGAATCGCTTAAGGCGCTGAAATCCGAGTCGGAATCCGAGCTAATGTCGCTATATCTTGCTGTGGTAACCGCTATGTTGTTTGTATTGGCAGCCCTGTATGACGTCACAGGGAAATGGACAGTCGCATCGCAAATAGCGAAAATCAAGAACTTTAAAGCTTTTTTTAGGGATATTACGGGAGGTGTAAAATTAAAAAAAAAACTTCGAAAAATAAAACAAGCCACTTGGAACTGATTTTTATTGTTTTTAACCCTTTTGAAATTGTGATAATGTTCCCCTTTAACTAATTAGAATGCATGAAAGAAGAAAAACATGTGTTTTTGTTTTACATAGGGATTGTGAATGATAGGCAAAATTCAAAAAGTACAGTTCCCCTTTAAGCAGTCTACATTCCAGCATCAAAACTTGATTTTGACCAACACACCTAAAACATACTAAACACTACAAGCAAATCACCATTTGACATTTCCAAACAAAAACCTTGAATCTAAGAACGACTGATTGAGCTTAAAGAATTCAAAATGAGCCATATGTAATATATCTGACCAAAAATGGTACTGCAATCACGGTCAAAATTCTGTAGTCCCCTACCCCTTTCCCAGACCGAGGTTGCCAGAGACGCAGCCAAATCCAGCTCGATCGACTGGGCTACTCCAAGGAATTTCAAACTTCCACTGCCTCTTACTAGATGTTGAGGCGCTGGGACCATAACAGCTGAATAGACAAGAGTTTTGTCAATAACAAATCTCTAACTATCAAATTTTACACACAAATTTGACTAATTTCAGGAAGATGTATGTCATGCCTGCGTAAAATATCACATTAATTGGCAATCATATGGTTATTGTCAGTACAATCAGAAAACAAAGACCAAAACAAACTACAACCAACGCTAGCAATGTTTATACTGGTGGAAATAAATAGAGCATGCTTAGCAGCCTAATGTACGCCCAAAACTAAAGAGGAGACATTTTACCAAGGTATGCCTATACTGTTTCAAACGTTTCAGATTGCCATATAACTTGGTACAAGTAGTCCACAATATGCAAACACGAATGAGGAATTATTTGATAATGTGATTTGACTGTTTCCATATGTTTCAAGTTACCATGACAGCCGTTCTAATGTGGCAACCCATTTCCTCAGCGTATCAGCATATTGAGAACAAAATAGGCACTGAAACTAACCATATCCACATAGGTTTTATTTGTCGGAAATATATATTTGCCCTGTTAGTTGGAATATCCATCGACATACAGGCTAACGGGCATATATTTCCCCCGTTAGCCTATATGTCGATGTGCTATTAACCGGGCGAGCATGCTAAGCATTACACTAGGAGCTAAGCACCTCAAACTAAGCATTCGTTGCACGAACATACTAGCTTTGTTAGACAACATCAAAGACTGTATTGGACAATATAGTTTACATACGAAATGTCAATTTCCATTTACTACAAGTAAAACGTAAATGCCTTACTTACCTATCAAGGAGGAAATTAGCAAGGTTGGCGTCAGATCAAAGAATCATTGCCTTCAATCGTCTCCATCTTTCAAAGGCATCCCCGATACCAATCCTTGTTTTGTTCCTGGCTTTGTCATGAATAAGTTGAGAACGACACCTTTTAGATTTACTAAGGTCTGACATGTTTAGTAACTTTACCAGTGGCAGTAGCCAGACGAAGATGGCACTATGTAACTGGCAACCTGGATGTGGCACACTCGCACACTTTGTTGTGTCCTTGGGCAAGACACTCTACCCACCTGCTCCCAGTGCCACCCACACTGCTTTAAATGTAATGTACAGCCCTTACCTCTGGGCCGATACTGAGGGCGACTGTGTTGACCAGTTTGACGCGTTCAAATGATAGAATGTTCAGTACTTTAGAAATGGATATGACAATCCGTTTATTTTATGCTATCCAAATTAAATCTAAGGTAGGCTATATATAACAAAAAGTAAGCTGACCTTGAATGGCACATTGTTACAGCATTGTCACGACACGACACGACACGATATGACACGACACGTCACGGTCGAAAACTGTTAGTCCTCCGATCGCCCTGCTCGTGCTCACACCTGAACCCAATTTAAAGAGGCTACCATGGTAACCGCACCATAGCAACAGTCCCATCCCTGTCAATACTTCCTGGTTCTTAACAGGAAATGGGCGGAGCAATCTGCCGAAAAGGGAACTGAACATGAGCTGAGGCCAGCAATCAATTAGAGAAATTAAAATAAAAACAATACAAACAAACAAGGAAATTTGGCTCCAACACTCCGGCCCCCAATTGAGAAGAGCAGGATGCCATGAACAATTCAAAATAAATAACAATGGAGCCATAAATATAAACAAATAACCAACTTTGAGTTAGGGTTTTTCAGTGCAGCTTTAATGAGAACAATTTCCTGATTCCCTTTGTCATCATTTAGTAGTTTCCTCTTGACTCATCTTCAGTAGAGTCCTTATTTTCAGGATCCAGGCAACTGACCTCTTCAACCATTTCCAATCGGAGAAGTAAGTAGCATTTAGAGCAGGGGTCGGGAACCTTTTTGGTTGAGAGAGCCAAAAATCCAAATATTTTAAAATGTATTTCTGCAAGAGCCGTATAATATTTTTTTCAACACTGAATACGACTAAACGCGTGCATTTTTAACTTAGACCAACATTTCTAGAGTATAATAGGTCTCTTATTCTTTGTAATAACATTGTTATTCTGAAGCTAACTGTGGAGGGGGCGTGGCCTGCGGGCCTGTAGCGAAGCAGGGTGATGCCAGGACCAGCCTCGAAATCAGCGACAGGTACGTAGAAGGCCCACCTGGGCCTTTTTATCTAATCACCTGTTGCTTTGTTTATAAGCAGCAGCCAGGAAGGGGGGGGGGGGGGGGGGGGGGGGGGGGGGGGCTGGAGCCAGAGTGCGAGCGAGAACGAAAGAGGAAAAAGACAATTTCTGGTAAGCAACTGAGAGACTTATTGAAAAATAAAAAAATATTGTAACACTGAAACAGGCTCTCATGTCGGTGCTTGGTGGTCTAAAGCGGTCTAAAGTCTCACCTTAAAACTCATTTGTATACTGTAGCCTTTAAATAGACTCCCTTTTTAGACCAGTTGATTTGCCGTTTCTTTTCTTTTTTCTCCTAAGTCCCACTCTCCCTTTTGGAGGGGGTCCGGTCCGATCCGGTGGCCATGTACTGCTTGCCTGTGTATCGGCTGGGGACATCTCTGCGCTGCT
>NC_084632.1:10886382-10958882 GCF_033978795.1 Nerophis ophidion | reverse complement strand
TGACTCAGTCCAGCCTTTACTTCCCTTCTTTGCTGTAAAGAGGAAGGATCTTCTAGAGAGTGGGTGTGTCTGTGTATATTGTGTGTGTTGATGAGTGGATACTTTTCAACGGTCTCACACACACTCACTTAGTTTCAACAGGGACTGGTATGAAAGGATTACATTCCCATTATTGTGCACAAACTCTCTTGAGTCTTCCACTTCCCACGCAGATGCGACTTTAACAGATTTTATTAAAATATTAATGCTGTGTTCACTGTTTGTGCATTCTATTGTTGATTCATACTTGCTAATAATTTTCCCCGTAGAAGAGACTAAGTCTCATCAAACCTGGCAACTGGTAGAAATGCACATGTTCTAGTAACTATTAAAAGAGCAAGAGTATCTTTTAAATCAGGGGTCTTCAAAGTTGTCCATGTCAAGGACCCCCAAACTGGTCATAAAGGTACCTTGACATTGTGTAATACTAAGATATTCAAATACTAGTAGTAGTTCCATGAGTAGCCATCTGGGAAATAGTGTGTTAATTCCAAACTGGCCACTAGTGTGTTAACCGCTAGCTGGTTACTAGTGCACTAATCGCTAGTTACAACGAATACCGCTAATTGCTAGATGACAACTAAAGCGCCAATTGCTACCTGACAACGAGTCCGCAAATTGCTAGGTGGCAACGAGAGCGGTACTCGCTAACTGGCAAGTAGTCTGCAAATTGCTAGCTGGCAACTAGCCCATAAATCACTAGCTGACAACTACATTGCTAATCACTAGCAAGCAACTACAGCGCTAATTGCTGCCTGGTAACGAGTCTGCAAATCTTTAGCTGGCAATTACACAATGATCGTGAGCCGGGTAACAGTTTGCAAATCGCTAGCTGATACTACACTGCTAATCGCTAGCTGACAACTAGTCCGCTAATTGTTAGATGGCAACTACAGCGCTAATAGCTAGCTGGCAAGTAGTCCACAAATCGTTAGTTGACAACTATAGTGCTAATTGCTAACTTGCAACTAGTCCGCAAATATTTTGCTGGCATTCATCCATCCATTTCCTACCGCTTATTCCCTTTGGGGTCTCGGGGGGCGCTGGTGCCTATCTCAGCTACAATCAGGCGGAAGACGGGGTACACCCTGGACAAGTCGGCACCTCATCGCAGGGCTATTTAGCTGGCAACTACAGCGCTAATCGCTCGCTGGCAACAAGTTCACAAATCATTAGCTGACAGTTACAGTGCTAATCGCTGGCCAGCAACTACAGTGCTAATTGCTGGCTGGCAATTAGTCCGCAAATCACTAGCTAGCAACTAGTCCACAAATCTTCAGCTGGCAACTAGTCCACAAATATTTAGCTGCCAACTACAGCGTTAATCGCTAGCTGACAACTACAGTGCTAATCACTAGCTGACAACTAGTCCGCTAGTTGTTAGATGGCAGCTACAGAGCTAATCGCTAGTTGGCAACTAGTCCACAAATCGTTAGCTGACAACTACAGTGCTAATTGCTAGCTTTCAACTAGTCCACAAATATTTAGATGGCAACTACAGCGCTACTTGCTCGCTGGCAACAAGTTCACAAATCATTTGCTGACAGTTACAGTGCTAATCGCTGGCCGGCACCTACAGCGCTAATTGCTAGTTGGCAATTAGTCCGCAAATCGCTAGCTGGCAAGTAGTCCACAAGTCTTCAGCTGGCAACTAGTCCACAAATATTTAGCTGCCAACTACAGCGTTAATCGCTAGCTGACAACTACAGTGCTAATCACTAGCTGACAACTAGTCCGCAAATTGTTAGATGGCAGCTACAGAGCTAATCGCTAGTTGGCAACTAGTCCACAAATCGTTAGCTGACAACTACAGTGCTAATTGCTAGCTTTCAACTAGTCAACAAATATTTAGATGGCAACTACAGCGCTACTTGCTCGCTGGCAACAAGTTCACAAATCATTTGCTGACAGTTACAGTGCTAATCGCTGGCCGGCACCTACAGCGCTAATCGCTCGCTGGCAACAAGTCCACAAATCATTTGCTGACAGTTACAGTGCTAATCGCTGGCCGGCAACTACAGCGCTCATTGTTAGCTGGCAATTAGTCCGTAAATCGCTAGCCGGCAAGTAGTCCACAAGTCTTCAGCTGGCAACTAGTCCACAAATCTTTAGCTGCCAACTACAACGTTAATCGCTAGCTGACAACTACATTGCTAATCACTAGCTGACGACTAGTCCGCTAATTGTTAGATGACAGCTACAGAGCTAATCGCTAGTTGGCAAGTAGTCCCCAAATTGTTAGCTGACAACTACAGTGCTAATTGCTAGCTTTCAACTAGTCCGCAAATATTTAGCTGGCAACTACAGCGCTATTGCTCGCTGGCAACAAGTTCACAAATCATTTGCTGACAGTTACAGTGCTAATCGCTGGCCGGCACCTACAGCGCTAATCGCTCGCTGGCAACAAGTCCACAAATTATTTGCTGACAGTTACAGTGCTAATCCCTGGCCGGCAACTACAGCGCAAATCGCTAGCTGGCAACTAGTCCACAAATCTTCAGCTGGCAACTAGTCCACAAATCTTTAGCTGCCAACTCCTGCGTTAATCGCTAGCTGGCAATTAATCCGCAAGGCTTTAGCTCGCAACTAGAGTGCTAATTGCTTGCTGGCAACTAGTGCTCGAATCGCTACCTGACAACTGGTGTGCTAATTGCTAGCTGGCAGCTAGCGTAATAATCATAATCTACTAATAACTAGCTATCTTCCATCTTTTAATAGAATATAATAAGTATTTAATGTTTTTCTTTTAAAACTGCACAGTACAGTGAGTAGGGTGTCCATGCCAATGACATTCATAAACAACACTCCAGTGTGTTGGATCAATGTTAATGTGCATTTGAAAACATTTATATTTGTGGAAAAGTACATTTAATGGGAAAAGTCCAATCAACTAATTTACGACCCCTTTCTGCAGTACCTCCAAGGACCCATGTGGGTGTAACGGACCCCCTGTTGAAGATGTTTGATTTGAATGTTAGTTTTTTCTTTCAGGCCATCACCGTTGAGATTTGTCTTTGCTGTATTATGGCTGAAAACATTTCTGTGGGAAAGAATGGAAAACACTCAAGCTCTGTTTATGTTTGCATAACCTGAAATTATCTCTCTTCTCCCCCAGTGACTTAGCAGTGAAAGATGTGCCCTTTGTTATTTGTTTCTTGGTGGTTGTTAGTTGCATACTTTACCAAGACCTAATCTAATAATGCTAACATTCTTTTCTTCCCTTTTCTCTCTTTTGTTTAGCTGGTCAAGTTGTGTATCGGCATGATAGACGCTGGGAAAGCTTACAACGCCGCCAACAAACAGTTTGTCAGCGGGATCCGGGAGCTTGCCCTGCAATCCACCAAAGATGAGGTCATCGAGGTAAACAATAAATCTTGCACGGACCATTTTGAGTTTGCAGTATTGATGTTTGACTTAAATATATCGACAAAAAGATTTAAAGTACAGCAGAACGATGCAGTTGATTGGTTAATTCACGCCGACATAACCGAACTGGAAATGCACTTTTGCTGGTGACGTTCACCAGACACTTAAAAAGAACAGGCGAATCGAAAAGATATTTGAACGTTTATTGGCGTTGGTCAATATAAGTGAGTTCTCGGCTTAAGCGGGTTTCACTGTACCAAGCTTTCACTCAAAAAAAGTCTGAATAATTTCGTGATTGACGCCAACTGGCTCCTTCTCCTTCGAAGCCTCCGGCGGACTTTGATACGAATCTCAAAAAATTCCAACCTTGTGTCAACGACTGCAGAGCTCTGACAACTTTTTTAGTTTGTCACTTCCATGTTTTTGTCCCGCTTGTCCTCCGCCTCACTTTGTTCAAGGTTCGCACATCTAAATTTCCCGAAAGTCTTCTCTTTCGATTTCAGAGCATTATATCCAATAAAAATAATCGTTGTTCAACATTATTTGTTCGATATAACCGAACTGGAAATGCGATTGCCTGCACTTTTGCTGGTGACGTTCGCCAGACACTTAAAGAGAACAGGCGAAACGAAAGGATATTGGCGTTGGTCAACATAGGTGAGTTCTCGGCTTAAGCGGGTTCCACTCTACCAAGCTTTCACTCCAAAAAAAGTCTGAATAATTTTGTGATTGACGGCAACTGGTTCAATCTCCTTTGACGCCTCCAGCGGACTTTGATACGAATCTCAAAAAATTCGAACCTTGTGTCAACGACTGCAGAGCTCTGACAACTTTTTTAGTTTGTCACTTCCGTCTTTTTGTCCCGGTAGTCCTCCGCCTCACTTCGTTCAGGTTTCGCACATCCTAACTTCCCGAACGTCTTCTCTTTCGATTTCAGAGCAATACATCCAATAAAAATAATCTTTGTTCAACATTATTTGTTCGACATAACCGAACTGGAAATGCAATTGCTTGCACTTTTGCTGGTGACGTTCGCCAGACACT
Organism: Nerophis ophidion; assembly: GCF_033978795.1. Lineage (NCBI taxonomy): Eukaryota > Metazoa > Chordata > Actinopteri > Syngnathiformes > Syngnathidae > Nerophis > Nerophis ophidion. The sequence continues at coordinate 10,954,433 of NC_084632.1, read as the reverse complement.
TAAAGAGAACCGGCGAAACTAAAGGATATTTGAACATTTATTGACGTTGGTCAACATAGGTAAGTTCTCGGCTTAAGCGGGTTCCACTGTACCAAGCTTTCACTCCAAAAAAAGTCTGAATAATTGCGTGATTGACGCCAACTGGCTCCTTCTCCTTCGAAGCCTCCGGCGGACTTTGATACGAATCTCAAAAAATTCCAACCTTGTGTCTAAGACTGCCGAGCTCTGACAACTTTTTTAGTTTGTCATTTCCATGTTTTTGTCCCGCATGTCCTCCGCCTCACTTCGTTCAGGGTTCGCACATCCTAACTTCCCGAACGTCTTCTCTTTCGATTTCAGAGCATTATATCCAATACAAATAATCTTTGTTCAACATTATTTGTTCGACATAACCGAACTGGAAATGCGATTGCTTGCACTTTTGCTGGTGACGTTCGCCAGACACTTAAGGAGAACAGGCGAAACGAAAGGATATTTGAACGTTTATTAGCATTGGTCAATATAAGTGAGTTCTCGGCCTAAGCGGGTTCCACTGTACCAAGCTTTCACTCCAAAAAAAGTCTGAATAATTGCGTGATTGACGCCAACTGGCTCCTTCTCCTTCGAAGCCTCCGGAAGACTTTGATACGAATCTCAAAAAATTCCAACCTTGAGTCAACGACTGCAGAGCAGTCTGGTCAACTTTTTTAGTTAGTCACTTCCGTGTTTTTGTCCCGCTTGTCCTCCGCCTCGACTAGTTAAGCATTCGCACGTCCTAACTTCCTGAACGTCTTCTTTTTCGATTTCAGAGCAATATATCCAATAAAAATAACTTTTGTCCAACATTATTTGTTCGATCTCCAGCCGAAGCAATGCGGATGTCGCTTCATTTGCCATTGTGTACCACAACTACAATTGAACTGATACTGTACCGATTCCCGGTACCTGGGGATCGATAACGGTACCGATTTTTGGTACTTTTGTGTGTGCTGCAAAATATTAAATGTTTAGATAAAAAAATAAAACTTTTATTGCAACATTTAAAAATAAGCTGATTATGTTAACTGCTGTCCAGTTGTTATATCTTCATTCATTTTCACATTTCTGAGTCTGAATCTCTATAGGTAATTGTGTGTTGTTTTGGTTTTTGTTGCGCCCCAGAAAGTGTTAATACTCTAAGTATTGCACCTATTTCGCATTAGCTGTTTGATTGTAAGGTGCATCTTAGTTTGAATTTTTATTGTCAAATTTGGAGGTGTTGAAATCGCTATGTAAAATCGCTAATTATAATCAGTAGCATGTCAATAGCAAAACCAATGTATGTTAGCATCAAGCTCGCGCATTTTTAGAGTTTTACTTAACTTACGTTGGAGCGTTTTTTTTTATTCAATTTCTTTGTTGACATTGAAAATTGCAACATTACTCAAAAGTAGTTTAGCTGTGTCCACTCTCATGGCTGCTGGAGTGATCACCAAGTGCTGAAGTGCGGATAGCCAGCTTAATCGGCAACTGGGCATGATGTAACGCGCAAGCCAGGTACCGAAACATGGCACGGTTTGATTTTAATGAACGGATGCGGCGGGTTTTGGTCTGTGCCAAAGAAGTATCACATTCGGTACGAATCCCTTACTACAATACATAGGAAGCTAATAGCTAGTCAACGAGAGTTGTGGTTGCTCACTCAGGAGAACACTGCCTCTAGTGTTATGGAAGAGGATTTCAGGTGATGCGTCAGCGCCTGTGGAAAAACTGTAAAGCAGGGGTCTTAGACACGCGGCCCGCGGTCCAATTGCGGCCCGCAAGACGTTATTTTGCAGCCCCCACCTTAATATGAAAGTTTAATGTTAGTGCGGCCCGCAAGTTTTATATGAACGGCGCTTGACAGCGTTGTGTGCAGAGCTGAATCACGGAGTGGTATGTGGCTCTCGAGGGCCGAACATTGACGTCACTTGCGTGATGCAAGCAGAGAAACATTTTGCCGCTTTCCCACAACAACCGCACGTGCTCTTCCTCCCTACCTCCCTTCCTCGCTCGCCCGCCTGCTCGTTCCCTCCCCCGGCACTGCTGTAAACAGTCCGGGCTGGGGAGACGAGTGGGCCCGGTAGCTTCCGAAGCACTCCGCCGAAGGACCGAGCGACAATACAAAACTGTGGTGCACTGGACCCCAGCGTTGATACTCCGACAGAGAGTCGCTGTGAGAATTGGACGTGTAACACGTTAGTCGTGATGTTAGCCTCTACGGGGCTAATTGTGCTACCGTAACTGTAAATTCCACGGTAGGCAAGAGAAGCCATGTTCAAGTTCACGGATTTATTTATTGTTACTTCTCACATAGTGTGTTGTCTGTATAATTGTAATAAATGCAGACGAGGCGTGCTGGCTGAGTTCTCAACGTTTACTCACATAGCGTGCTCATAACCACAGTCGACATGGCGACATACAACCTTCACCGGGGGCTAGCGCGCATGTCATCACTGCTGCTGCATGCTGGGTAGTGTAGTTCTTATATTCCCTAGCTCATAACATCACAGTAAGTATGTTTTTACATTGTTTCTGACTGGATAAATCGAACTATTATTACTTGTGACTGATTTATTTACGTAATTCTCATTTTGTTCATTTATATTTTGATTTTTTTTGTGTTGAAAATACAAATAAAGACATTTAAAAATATTTTTTTAAGAAATCTTTTCTTGTGGCCCAACCTCACTCAGACTCTGCATCCAGTGGCCCCCGGGTAAATTGAGTTTGAGACCCCTGCTGTAAACGAATCAGGATGCGGTCAAAGGGGGCACAGGCTACGTGACGCGGGAGATCGCAACTTTTCTTCCTGTTACTTACAGACATTTAAAAGTGGGCGGTATAGCTCGGTTGGGAGAGCGAACCTGCAACCCTCAGGTTGCAGGTTCGATCCCCGCTTCCGCCATCCTAGTCAGTACCGTTGTGTCCTTGGGCAAGATACTTTACCCACCTGGTCCCAGTGCCACCCACACTGGTTTAAATGTAAAAATTACATATCGGGTTTCACTATGTAAAGTGTTTTGAGTCACTAGAGAAAAAGCGCTATGTAAATATAATTCACTTCACTTCACTACAAGTGACCCGTAGCGATGTAGTTTTAACACAAAGACCTGTTAGAAAAAAATTGTTTCAAACGTTGGGCAAGATAGCAAACAAGATAGGCGTTATAATGCACATTTTATCGGCACACTGATATTATGACATATCTGATATCCCCCACTGGAATATACTGTTCTGACCATTTGGACTGTTGTTCTCCAAGCTTGGTGAAAGTTCAGTTGTATTGCACAAGTTTGGCTTTCACAATTCTAATGCAGTGTAGTTTTATTGCAATGTACAGCTATTTCCCTGAGAATGTCTTAAGAAATGTTTTTCCAAAAGCTCGTTTTGAAAGACATTAGTCATTACGCATATTCAAGTCAAAATAGTATCTACTGTATAGGTTAGAACTGCCAAAAACACTAGCTAACCTCCTAAATGGGATGTTGCTCTTTGTCTTGTCTATTTGAGGTACGGTGGCAGGCTATTCTGCTTAATGCAGCAAAACTACCCAAGTTATGCATTTTACTGTTGATTCCGAATTGCTAACATTTTCCTTCATGCTGCTGTCCAAGTTCTGTAAATTTTTCCTTTCTATCACTGATGTTTGCCCCACTTTGCTTTCCCCACAGTCGAGTCTGTCAAAGTTTGCGGAAAGCCTTCAAGAGATGATCAACTATCACACGGTACGCTGGCTCATCCGTGTGAAACCGGATGTAGAGTCAACATTTTAATTCCCTGTCGACAGCTGGTTGATGACAAAACCCAGCTGCCTCTGTATTGTATCAATTACTTCCTGCTGGCCAAGTAGACTTATGGACTGCGGGCAAAATGAGACTTAATATTACATTTAAAAAACATCCAAACTGGAAATGTACGGTTAGACTTGCATGAGAACGTTAAATGGGCGAGCGAACGCTGGTCACATCAGCTGATGCTCAGCGGTTGTTTCCATTCGGCTTATGATCCCTAAACAGTGCTCAATCTGTTTGCGGGAACGAGCCACACTGCGCATATTGTCCCGTCTGGTTAGCACATTGCATAGAATCCATGGTATGAATGAACAGGGGTGGCACGATCCGATATTGGCATACATAATAATAAGATATAATAATACATTATGTCCTTATTGCGGGATAATAAAGTATATTCTACACCAGGCCTGGGCAATTATTTTGACCCGGGGGCCAAATTTAGAAAAACAAATGTGTCTATTAAACAAATATATCTATTTTTAGGAACACTAATACAATACCTCACAATAATGTCTGCTTGATTGCTAAAAACATACAGCTTTAAAAAACGGAATTGAATTTAAAATTTTCTACTCAATCATCAATCAATCAATGTTTATTTAGATAGCCCTAAATCACAAATGTCTCAAAGAATTGTACAAACCATTACGACTACGGCATCCTCGGAAGAACCCACAAAAGGGCAAGGAAAACTCACACCCAGTGGGCAGGGAGAATTCACATCCAGTGGGACGCCAGTGACAATGCTGACTATGGGAAACCTTGGAGAGGACCTCAGATGTGGGCAAAAGCAATGGATGTCGAGCGGGTCTAACATGATACCGTGAAAGTTCAATCAATCAATCAATGTTTACTTATATAGCCCTAAATCACTAGTGTCTCAAAGGGCTGCACAAACCACTACGACATCCTCGGTAGGCCCACATAAGTTCAATCCATAGTGGCTCCAACACAGCCGCGAGAGTTCAGTTCAAAGCGGATCCAAGACAGCAGCGAGAGTCCCGTCCACAGGAAACCATCCCAAGCGGAGGCAGATCAGCAGCGTAGAGATGTCCCCAACCGATACACAGGCGAGCGGTCCATCCTGGGTCTCAACTCTGGACAGCCAGTACTTCATCCATAGTCATCGGACCGGACCCCCTCTACAAGGGAGGGGGGGGACATAGGAGAAAAAAGAAAAGAAGCGGCAGATCAACTGGTCTAAAAAGGAGGCCTATTTAAAGGCTAGAGTATACAGATGAGTTTTAAGGTGAGACTTAAATGCTTCTACTGAAGGAGACGTCCAGAACGTACATGACACTAATGTGGGATATTAACTAATATTAACTATGATGGATAAAACACTGAATATTGACAACATATGAACGTCAAACCCCCTCTCCATCCACATATTTTACAAGCAAGCGAAACGCAACAAAAATGCAACGAACACAGTGAAATATGAACGTGAAGGGTAAAAAAAAAACAACCTACAATATGATATATCTGATACATCACTAAGCTTTAGAACTTTGTTGTAAAAATCTCCTTCCACGTCTGTCCCTGACACCCACATTTCAGGCTCTGGAAACTCTGTGGAAACACTCCCCACCCACACTGCTTGGTGCCTCATCTGAGCTGCTGTGACTTAGATTACCATTGGAACTAATTAGTTGACTATAATAACTAATTAGTTGACCATAGTAACTAGTATATCATGCAGATTCCAACCATTGAAATACTTAGTATAGGTGAAGACTTCCGGTCATTAAAAAAACATCACTGCACATCATAATGACAGCTACAGTTTCAAACCTAAAGATCTAAAAAAAATGATTTGGGAATGTCTGGCTGGCCAGATTGAAAAGCTTAACGGGCCGCATTTGGCCCCCGGGCCTTAATTTGCCCAGGACTGTTCTATACAATATAAGACATACATAATATAGTTGAACAATATTGCAGTTTAAAACCTCTTATGTCAACATAAATATGTGTCAAATAAATCAAGTTGCATATTACTTACACATACGGTACAAAGTCTCTGGGGTGGCATAGCTCGGTTGGTAGAGTGGCCGTGCCAGGAACTTGAGGGTTGCAGGTTCGATTCCCGCTTCCGCCATCCTAGTCACTGCCATTGTGTCCTTGGGCAAAACACATTACCTACCTGCTCCCAGTGCCACCCACACTGGTTTAAATGTAACTTAGATATTGGGTTTCACTATGTAAAGCGCTTTGAGTCACTTGAGAAAAGCGGTATATAAATATAATTCACTTCACTTCCAAGGCCGAAGTGTACTTGAAAGGATTCAGTAACAAACTTAATGAATCATTATGGCCAGTAATTGTCACCAAAAGCAATTTCTGCTCCACTTCAACCTCAAGGCATTATAAGTGAATTCCTGACATTTCAAAAATATTAAGGTCAGGGGTAGGGAACCTATGGCTCGCGAGCCAGATGTCGCTCTTTTGATGACTGCATCTGGCTCTCGGATAAATCTGAGCTGACATTGCTTGACACGATAAGTAATGAATAATTCCACTTGTTAAAAATAACGTTCAAAATATAAAACATTCTCATGCTTTTTTTATGTTCAAGAAGTTGCGTTAATGGTAAGAAGTCATTTATTTATTATTGGTTAGTGTGGGGCTTGCCCTCCTGGGGGTTCTTCAGACCACCAAACACCGACATGAGAGCCTGTTTCAGGGTTACAATATTGTTTTATTTTTCAATTATACAAAAAATAAGGGAAAAACCAAAGGAAAAAAAATGAAGACAGCAGAAACAAAAGGAAGAAAAAAAGATTAAATTAAAAAACAAATTTAAAATGAAAAATAAATGAGAAAAACCAAAAAGAAGAAAAACAAGAAAAATTATACAAAAACAAACACAAAAAAATAAAAGGGAAAAACCAAAGGGAAAAAAATAAGACAAAAAGATTAAAAAACAAATGAAAAACAAAAAATTAATGAGATAAACAAAAATGAAGAAAAAGAACACGAAAAATTATACCAAAAACACAAAACAAAAATAAAAAGAGAAAAAACAAAACAAAAAAGTTAAGTCAACAAAAACAAAAGAAAAAAAGAATAAAACAAATCAAAAATTGGCTCCAGTTTCAACCCGGCCACTCCTCCTGGCTGCTGCTTATAACAGAGCGACAGGTGATTAGATAACAAGGCCCAGATGGGCCATCTACGCACCTGTCGCTGATTTCGAGGCCGGTCCTGGCACACCCTGCTTCGCTGCAGACCCGCAGGCCACGTCCCCTCCACAGTTAGCATCAGAATAACAATGTTATTCCAAAGAATAAGAGACTTATTATATTCTAGAAATGTTGGTCTTACTTAAAAATGCACGCGTTTAGTTGTGTTCAGTGTTAAAAAAAATATATTATATGGCTCTTACAGAAATAAATTTTAAAATATTTGGCTTTCTTGGCTCTCTCAGCCAAAAAGGTTCCCGACCCCTGATTTAGGTTAATGGTTTTCATACCTGTCGTTATTCTCCATTTTAGTCATTTCACTTAATCAAACCCTTCGTCAGCATTCTACAAAACAATCAAAGTATGTTCGATTCAGTCTGACATTGTATCTTACTAATATCGGTACTGGCCATCGGGACACTCCTAAGAGATTCTGAATTACTTGTGGAAAATCTTTGCAAAGTATCTTTTTTTATACATGGATGGCTCAAAAAGGATAGAAACAAACATTTTTGCATTCCTTTTTTACAGATACTATTCGATCAGGCTCAGAGATCAATCAAGACCCAGCTGCAAACATTTGTTAAAGAGTGAGTATCAACTGAATGATGATATAAGAAATGACCATTATTCCACATCCATATCTGAGAAAACATCCACTTAAAATGACCGTTTTGGATGCATAGATATCTCTCTTTCTGTGTACACTCAGCTACAGGTGGGCTTGTGCTGTACATAGACCCTGATTTGTTTTATTTTTAGGAATTTGTTTATTTTTTTGCCCCTGGCTCACTCGGCTTAACACCTACATCGGTATTCAGCATGCTTCTCAGACGAAGCCAGGAAGTATGTTCCTCCATAATTATCTACTGCCTTGCAGCATTCAGATATGACTTAGCTTTCTAAGCCGAGAGACAGCAGAGGACAAATGTGGGACATGAAGCTATTTTCAGTAGCAGACACGGTTTCATTAGCATATTCAAAAGCCAAGTCTTAAAGTCCTACTGAAACCCACCACTACCGACCACGCAGTCTGATAGTTTATATATCAACGATGAAATATTAACTTTGCAACACATGCCAATACGGCCTTTTTAGTTTACTAAATTGCAATTTTAAATTTCCCGCAAAGTGTCGTGTTGAAAACGTCGCCGTATGATGACACGTGCGTTTGACATTATTTGCCATCCCGATCCAAGCTATAAGTAGTCTGCTTTAATCGCATAATTACACAGTATTCTGGACATCTGTGTTGCTGAATTTTTTGCAATTTGTTCAGTTAATAATGGAGAAGTCAAAGCAGAAAGATGGAGGTGGTAAGTTTTTAGCCTTTAGCCACAAAAACACAACCGGTGTTTCCTTGTTTAAAATTCCCGAAGATGAAGATTTACTATGGATCAACACACCCGTGTCCACACCCCTCCGACTTTCAGGTACTATTTAATCTCACTAAAACACTAGCAACACAATAAGCAGATAAGGGATTTTCCAGAATTATCCTAGTAAATGTGTCTAATAACATCTAATAACAATCGCTTTTTTTCCCTTTTTTTTTTCTAGTCCTTTACTCTAATTCTCCTCATCCAAAAATCTTTCATCCTCGCTCAAATTAATGGGGAAATTGTCGCTTTCTCGGTCCGAATAGCTCTAGCTGCTGCTGGCTAAGATTGTAAACAATGTGAGGATGTGAGGAGCCCTACAACCAGTGACGTCACACGCACATCGTCTGCTACTTCCGGTAAAGGCAAGGCTTTTTTATTAGCGACCAAAAGTTGCGGACTTTATCCTCGATGTTCTCTACTAAATCCTTTCAGCAAAAATATGGCAATATCGCGAAATGATCAAGTATGACACATAGAATGGACCTGCTATCCCCGTTTAAATAAGAAAAAATAATTTCAGTAGGCCTTTAAGGGAGAACTGCACTTTTTTGGAATTTTGCCTATCATTTACAATCCTAAGTTACAACAAGCGAGTATATGTTTTTCTTTTTTTATGCATTCTAAATCATAAATAAATGCTACCAAAAGTCAGCTCACAATGGAGTCCATGGGAGTCGCTCTATTCCATCTACAAAGCGCTCTAAAAAAAATCAAGCGTCTCCCATCATCTTTTTATACACTACTGTACAGTCTTTAAGTATATATGTAATGTAGTAACAGGCACATTCATAATAACGCATCATTTGCGCATCCTGGTCATTTTAAGTATACTGTGGCGCATTAATTTCACAGAAGCATCGCAATGTTCGCTATTTCCATCAACAACACATATTACTAATCATAGCAGACTTCATGAGAGATGAAAATGACTACTTTAGGACAAATGATGAACCAGAAACTTATATTTTTAATCCTGAATCTATGAATGATGAGATACAAGTGTTACAAGCTGTGAGACAATGAGATCCAGCAAGTAGTACTATTGGTAAGTGCTGAACAAGAAATACAAACTATGACCGTCATAAATCAATCACTTACTGTACAATGTCTGCTCTCACTGGAATGGCGATTCATGAGATGTTTATATATTCATGTTTAGATGAAGAAATGATCATAGTCCTTACGTAGGTGCAGCTAAGGAGCGTCTTTTCGAGTCTTTTTTTTGCCAAATCGGGGTGTAAGTTGAATGTAAAAGTTCACCAACTTTGTGGTTTTTGGCTGCAACCTTCTAGCTATAGGCATGATTTATAATCTAGAACAGTGATTTTTAAACTGTGGTGCATGTACCAAAAGAGATACGCAGGCTCCATTTGAAGGTATGCCAAAGAATCACTTGATTAAAGTTCAGTGTTTTATTTGCCTATATTCAAACATTATGTTACTGTTCAAACTGTGTCTAATGTTGCATTGGGACTTGTTTTGATTGAATACTTAGCCCTACTACGCTCTTGTCTTTTGATGTTAATCATTATGGTGGTACTTGGAGAGCAGAGTATTTTCTAAGGTGGTCCTTGGTAAAAAAAAAGTTTGAGAACTACTGATCTAGAATTAACTTTCATCAGCCCAGAAGTGATGCAGCAGCTCACCGGTTCAGTATGTCAATATAGCAGCACAAGCTAGTTAGCTCTCTGTGAGATAATACGCTTCTAAAAGTAGTCCTGTATCATTAGGGCTTATAACAACAATATATCACTGATATTTGGTTAATATTCAGGGAACGGTACATACAGTGGGGCAAAAAAGTATTTCGTCAGCCACCGATTGTGTAAGTTCTCCCACTTAAAATGATGACAGAGGTCTGTAATTTTAATCATAGGTATTCTTCTTCCTTCAAACACGACGAGTTGAGTTCATACCAAAAAGTTCTATTTTGGTTTCATCTGACCACATGACATTCTCCCAATCCTCTGCTGTATCATCCATGTATCCATTTTGGTATAAACTCAACTCGTCTTGTTTGGAGGAAGAAGAATACTGAGTTGCATCCCAAGAACACCACACCTACTGTGAAGCATGGGGGTGGAAACATCATGCTTTGGGGCTGTTTTTCTGCCAAGGGGACAGGACGATTGATCCGTGTTAAGGAAAGAATGAATGGGGCCATGTATCGTGAGATTTTGAGCCAAAACCTCCTTCCATCAGGGAGAGCTTTGAATGGTTGACCAAATACTTATTTTCCACCATAATTTACAAATAAATTATTTAAAATTCCTACAATGTGAAGTCCTGGATTTTTTTTTTCATATTCTGTCTCTCAGTTGAAGTGTACCTATGATGAAAATTACAGACCTCTGTCATCATTTTAAGTCGGAGAACTTACACAATCAGTGTATGACTAAATACTTTATTGCCCCACTGTAAATGGAGTATTGTTGGCTGATTTGGGATGTTTTTTAGAGGGCTTTATGGATGCAATAGAGAAAATGATGTCATGACTTCTGCTATTGTTTATTTACGAATTAAAATGCATCAAAAAAGAAAAATATATGAGTTCTCGTCTTACATAGGGATTGTGAATGACAGGCAAAGTTACATCCATAAAGAGCAGTTTTGGTTTTTAATTCAACCTAATTTGACCTCGCTGTGTAACTATCACCCAACATGGTAATGTGGCTGCTACTGACATCTTTTGTCACCAATCAATCAATCAATCAATGTATTTTATTTCGGCAATCTTCACATAAAACAAAGAACAACAACAAGAAAAAAAAACAACAACACTCATTTGAGCAATGATTGAGCCGAAAGGGTGTAGGTTGAAGCAACGCTTATATAAACCTACCCCATCACAACAAGAACAAGGTTCAAAATATATAAAATCTAAAACATGCTTCACTTATATTACTTTTTTTTTAAACAATATATAAGCAACATATATGTAGCACACGTCTCATATACACAGTTTAACATTTAAATCAAACATATACATTTGTACACTTATATATATATATATATACACAATTTATTTAAATTCCATATAAAGTGGTAATATATACATTTTAATATAACCTATATGTATAAGTATGAAATCATAAATTGTATTTATATACATATATATTATTGTCTTTCTAAAACAATGTTTGCTCTTCTTTCTTATATTTACTAATGATAAATGATTTAAAAAGCTTTTTAAACTGGTTTATGTTGGTGCTGTGTTTTATTTCATCCTTTAAACAGTTCCATATTTTAACTCCTGCTATTGTTATACTCCTTCGTTTCTGCGTTGTTCTACAATATTGGATCTTAAAAAGTAGTTCTCCTCTTAAATTATAATTCCCTTCTCTTTGTAAAAATCTTCTCTGTAACCCTGTTGGAAGTAAATCTTTACTTGCTTTATAAATCATTTGGGCAGTCTTGAGTTGGATGAGATCTGGTAGTTTTAAATCAAATGTTTTTATAAATAATCCATTAGTGTGTTCTCGGGGTCCTGCGTTATGTATCAGTCTGATGGCCCTTTTTTGCATTATGAATAGTGGTTGGATGTTCGTCCTACATGTATTTCCCCAAACACCATGGGTTAAAGTAAAGTTAAAGTTAAAGTACCAATGATTGTCGCACACACACAATAGGTGTGGTGAAATTTGTCCTCTGCATTTGACCCATCCCGTTGTTCACCACCCTGGGAGGTGAGGGGAGCAGTGTGCAGCAGCGGTGCCGCGCCCGGGTATCATTTTTGGTGATTTAACCCCCAATTCCAACCCTTGAAGCTGAGTACCAAGCAAAGAGATAATGGGTCCCATTTTTACAGTCTTTGGTATGACTCGGCCGGGGTTTGAACTCCCACCCTACCGATCTCAGGGCGGACACTCTAACCACTAGGCCACTGAGTAGGTTCGGGTTTGGTAAAGCAATCCGAATTTATAACGTCACACGCCTGTCTCTCTTTTGCCAGCGACCTGCGTAAGTTCAAAGAAGCGAAAAAGCAGTTTGACAAAGTCAGTGAAGAGAAGGAGGCGGCGCTGATCAAGAACGCCCAGGCTCCTCGCAACAAGCAGCACGAAGTGGAAGAAGCCACCAACATCCTCACCGCCACCCGCAAGTGCTTCCGACACATAGTCCTCGACTACGTTCTACAGGTATGACGCCATATCAAGGCATCTAATTTGACTAGCAAAAGTCAATATGTTGGGAAGTTTCATCCATCCATCCTTTTTCTACCGCTTGTCCCTTTCGGGGTCACGGGGGGGTGCTGGAGCCTATCTCAGCTGCATTCGGGCGGAAGTTGGGGTGCACCCTGGACAAGTCACCCCCTCATCACAGGGACAACACAAATAGACAACATTCACACACACGAGGGACCACTTAGTGTTGCCAATCAACCTATCCCCAGGTGCAAGTTTTTTGGCGGTGAGAGGAAACTGGAGTATCCGGAGGGAACCCACTCAGTCACAGGGAGAACATGCAAACTCCACACAGAACGATCCCGAGCCCGGGATTGTCGCATGACCAGGGACGTATTTCCGAGTTTAAGAATAAAAGATGAATTTAAAAAAATACAATTAAAAAAAATGTGTTACGATTAAAAATATCGATGTAACCATAGTAGTATCAACTAGATACGCTATTGTACTTTGTATCATTACAGTGGATGTCAGGTGTAGAGCCACCCATGGCATTTGTTTACATTGTGATGCCGGTAAGCTATTGTATCCTCCTACGGTGTGTAGTGAAACATGTTTAGCTATTCCTCGTCCTGCAGTGATAATAGTACTTGTAAGAAACTTACTTTATTTGTGGCCGTGGAGGCACTTATTAGGGATTTAGAAGCAGATGGTATTAACCACAGTCTTAAAGCAGTGGTCCCCAACCACCGGGCCACGGCCCGGTACCGAATTTTTAATTCATTTTTATTAAAAAAAAAATATATATATATGCACCTGGGGATAGGTTGATTGGCAACACTAAATTGGCCCTAGTGTGTGAATGTGAGTGTGAATGTTGTATGTCTATCTGTGTTGGCCCTGCGATGAGGTGGCGACTTGTCCAGGGTGTACCCTGCCTTCCGCCCGATTGTAGCTGAGATAGGCGCGAGCGCCCCACGCGACCCCGAAAGGGAATAATCGGTAGGAAATGGATGGATATATATATGTATATATATATATATATTTTTTTTAATTCAATCAACATAAAAAACACAATATACACTTACATTGGTGCACCAACCACAAAAACCTCCCTTTTTCATGACAAAAACGTCCTTTTCATGACAACGAAAAAAAATAAATAAATAAAAGGATTCCAAACCTCCGCCTCCCCCCCTGGGCGGCGGGACAAATTATTAAGCGTTGACCGGTCCGCGGATACAAAAAGGTTGGGGACCACTGTCTTAAAGCACCTCTTCCTGAGTGTGTTTCAGTGTTATAACTTCACCTTTATCTTTACTTTTTACACCAAAATGCATCCATTCTCCCTTTTCTGTCTACACACTGTGTCTGCTTGTAAGTACTCTGTGTGCGCGCGCTGCCGAACATATTCCTCTGTTCGTAAAACTAGCAATGTCACGACGCGCAGTCGAGCCTGTAGAAAAAGAAACATGGCAAACGGGTACTTTTCAAACAGAGTATAGTACCGTTTTTGACTCATTAGTACCGCAATGGCAAACGGGTACTTTTCAAACAGAGTATAGTACCGTTTTTGACTCATTAATACCGCAATACTACACTACTACCGGTATACCGTACAACCCAAGTAGGAAGTGTAGTGGTAAGGACCTTAAACTTTATTCACGACTATGTCCAAAATTCTACAGTGCAACTCGTTTAGTTCGATGCACCTATGATTGGCTGACTCATGTCGACGTAAGCAGTTGTCAGCATAACAGAAAATAGCCATTGCTTGCAGATTTTCTTGTTTGATTGATTGATTGATACTTTTATTAGTACATTGCACAGTACAGTACATATTCCGTACAATTGACCACTAAATGGTAACACCCAAATAAGTTTTTCAACTTGTTCAAGTCGGGGTCCACGTTAATCAATTCATAAATTGTGACTGGTCTGAGACATAAGTAGAAAGAAGCTGATAATAAAATTATTTATGAACCTAAGTAGGGCTCCGGCTCTCAATTATTGTAGTAAACGAGTAATACATCAATTAGTTTAGAGGACTTCAATAAGTGTCCGCGGCCCCAAGGACGTCCGCGGAGGTATGGTAGGGGGCCGTGAAATTTTTAAGTCAATTTCTCTTTTTTTTCCCCCAGCAATTTTTCCACAATTGTAAATATCTCTAAATGTAGTTGAATGTGAAAAAATAACATATATGAATATCCATCCATCCATCCATCCATTTTCTACCGCTTGTCCCTTTCGGGGTTGCGTGGGGGGGCGCTGGAGTCTATCTCAGCTGCATTCGAATATGAATAAGTAACTATACTCTTCACGTTGGCATTTAAGGGGAGCTGCACTTTTTGTGGAATTTTGCCTATTGTTAACTATCATTATGAGGCAAGAACACACATAGCTTTTTTTTTTAATTTTTTTTTTTTTTTTTTTTTTTAGGATTTTAAAGATGATAAACGCTTGAAAGACGCGGCTAATGGTAGTCCCTGGTGTAGTCTTCAAAGCGCTCTAAAACAACTTCAAAACCCTCCATCAACCTTTTATATACACGCTGCAAGGCTATATATTATGTAGTAACAGACACATCCATCCATCCATCTTCTTCCGCTTATCCGAGGTCGGTTTGGCGGGGGCAGCATCCTAAGTAGGGAAGCCCAGACTTCCCTCTCCCCAGCCACTTCGTCCAGCTCCTCCCGAGGCGTTATCAGGCCATATGTAATATGTTCAATATTTACCATATTTTCATCATTTCTGGGATTTATTTTTTCCGCACAGACAGGCTCCCACTAAGTAACCCGAGCTTCTCCCTCGTCGAGAAAATCTTGTCAATTGCATTAAGAGACCAGTCGATCTATTCCATGTTTGTATTTGGAGAACAGTGTGCAGAGAGATTCCAAGAAAGTTGAGATGAGACGAAGAGGCAAAGTTGAGAAAAATAAGGGAGAGGGAAGGAAAGTGTCCGTCTTAGTTAAGAGCAAGCAGGGAAAAAAAACTGGCACATTCAGCCTCATGGCAAACACTACTTCCTAAGTAGTCAACACACCGTAGCCTATGCACTGCTGTTTTTATTATTGTCTTGGAATTTTAAGTGCATGCAACATCTCCTATATAATATCTACAAACAAGACTCAGAAATGCAATAATAAAGGAAGTTATAACAACTAGATAGCAGTTATCATTATCTGCTCAGTTTTAAATAGTATCAATCAATCAATCAATGTTTATTTATATAGCCCTAAATCACAAATGTCTCAAAGGACTGTAAAAACCATTACGACTACGACATCCTCGGAAGAACCCACATAAGGGCAAGGAAAACTCACACCCAGTGGGCAGGGAGAATTCACACCCAGTGGGACGCCAGTGACGATGCTGACCATGAGAAACCTGGTAGAGGACCTCAAATGTGGGCAGCCCCCCCCTCTAGGGGACCGAAAGCAATGGATGTCGAGCGGGTCTAACATGATACTGTGAAAGTTCAATCCATAGTGGCTCCAACACAGCCGCGAGACTTCAGTTCAAAGCAGATCCAAGACAGCAGCGAGAGTCCCGTCCTCAGGAAACCATCCCAAGCGGAGGCGGACCAGCAGCGTAGAGATGTGACCAACCCATACACAGGCGAGCGGTCCATCCTGGATCCCGACGAGCGGTCCATCCTGGGTCTCGACTCTGGACAGCCAGTACTTCATCCATGGTCATCGGACCGGACGCCCTCCACAAGGGAGGGGGGGACATAGGAGAAAAAGAAAAGAAGCGGCAGATCAACTGGTCTAAAAAGGAGGTCTATTTAAAGGCTAGGGTATACAAATGAGTTTTAAGGTGAGACTTAAATAAAATTAATACCTATCCCTATGTAGAATGTCGCAATATATCACAATATTTCTATACTGTATCGTCACTCAAGTATCGGGATACGTATTGTATCGTCAAGTCCTTGCCAATAATATTATCAATACCTGAACAGTTTGAACTGTATCATTAAGTTGTACTAGATACTAGGGCTGGGCGATATATATCGATATACTCAATATATCACGGGTTTGTCTCTGTGAGATATAGAAAATGACTATATCGTGATATTCGAGTATACGTTCTCACACAGTTGCTTTTAGCTGCAGGCATTACACTACATGCGTTTCCCACTTTTTCTTGTGTTTCCTTCTCAAAGAGACTCTTAAATAAGCCCACCTTCTTACATACGTCACATACTGTCACGAGTGCAACGTCACACCCCGAGCAGAGAGACGTAGCTACATGGGTAACATTACTGTGATGCTAACGGTGCGATGCGAGTGGTAATATGAGAGAGCGAAGGTGCGAATCTGGTAACAAATGGAGGAAAAATTAATTCCCAAGAAAAACAGCACGGGGTGCATCGTCTGGCTGTGGTTTGGCTTCAAGCGGGAAGATGTTGAACAGTTATGCGGCAAAAGCGTTGCCGCAAAAAGTAGCAGCACTGCTAATTTGTAGCATCATTTGAAAAGTCACCCGCGGGAGAATGAAGAGTGCTTGAAACTCCATGTCAACATCTCCGTTCGGTGCCACACCCACAAAATGCCGAAGCAACAATTTCCATATCAACACCGTATGAAAAAAAAATCAACAATAGAAGGAGAACGTCCGCAGGAACCTACCGCAGAACGAAGGACATACACTAATGATTTCCTAATATGCAGCTCATTTTTATTTGACAGTTTTTGAAATATCTTGTGTGACATCATGCACAAAAGTGCACTTTATTTGTTTTTAACTATTGTAGCGGTGTTCTGGTCAAAAAGTGCACTTTAATTTAGTGTTGTTTTGATATGTCATCCTAGTGACATCATGCACAAAAGTGCACTTATAGCTTGTTTTAAAATGTCTCTGACAATGTTGCACTTTCTGTTTTGGAAATGACATGAATGTTTGTGCCACTGCTTAATAACTGTTTAATAAATACAGTTTTGGTCAATTGACTTAGTTGTGATTTCCCTCTCTGCATGAAAGTTCAAAATCAGCATATGTTAATGCAGTATGAACAAGAATGTTGTAACTTAGACACATAGAATCATCTTACTGCTGTGATTATATGCATTAAGTGTTCATTCAAGGCTAAGACAAAATATCGAGATCTATATCGTGTATCGTGACATGGCCCAAAAATATCGAGATATTAATTAAAGGCCATAAAGCCCAGCCCTACTAGACACTGCTTTGTTTTCCATATTTATTATTATTTAGGTTTAATATTAAATTTTTCATGTGTTTTCCAAAGGCTGTTTACTTTCAGAACAACACAACAAAGTTGAGGCACACTTTTATTTTACAAATAGGAGGTTTAAAGTGCTGTACTAGCAATCACTTTTGAACAGAAATTCCAATTCCTTGAGTCAGGGTTAAAAACGCTGACGCGGCACAAGGGACAATGAACCGCAGCTGTTCTTGATTCCACTAAATACACTCTAAACATGTGATAGTGGATTTAGCTGTAGAAACGTAGTGATTGCTCTTACTAGTGAGATGGATGCACAGTGCAAAACAAATAATATGCAA
Organism: Nerophis ophidion; assembly: GCF_033978795.1. Lineage (NCBI taxonomy): Eukaryota > Metazoa > Chordata > Actinopteri > Syngnathiformes > Syngnathidae > Nerophis > Nerophis ophidion. The sequence continues at coordinate 10,936,422 of NC_084632.1, read as the reverse complement.
AAGAGGAGCAAAGAGAATAGTAGTGTGCTCTAACTAACACAAGTAAAATTTCCGGAAGCATAATTTGAAGTAGAATGACCAATGCATGAATGTAATTGCATCATTTCTCTCCCTTGACGAGGCTGAGCTCTGACAGTTTATCTTGCTTTCATGTCTGTGTATTGGAAATCTATATGGCAAACTGCTGGCAAAGCCCAATCAAATCGTTACCATTTGTGTCCTGTCAGAAGCAGTTGAGAATGTTATTTAGATAACTATTCACTGCAGTCCATGGAGCTAGATTAGGGCCCAAAGTTTGTACACAATAAGATATACTTTGAAACTGAAAGTTCAAGTTTTGATATTGAATTTTGCAAAATACATAATTGTATTCAAAATAAAATTAAGTTCACGCAATTTTTTTCAGGTTAAATATAATTTGGAGTAACACTTTTGCATGGGTGTAGCCCTGGGGTGTCTAATATACAGCCTAGGGGCCGTTTGCGAGCACCAATCGGCCTTCGGCGCGTTGGTGCTTGCTAGGTTTTTTTTTTTGCTATATTTGCAGGTGTAAACCTCAGTGCCAAATATATATATTTTTTTTTAATCAAATTTTTCAAGTATACACCTCAGTCATATATTTTGGTTATTGCTGCATGCTAACATTAGCCTGCAAGCATTTGTAGCTAATGTTGCAGATATACACCTTTTGAGTTGTATTTTTTTGTACTTGACTTGTGGCATTCAGTGGAAATAGTCTGGCCACCCCTGGTGTATCGTTTATAAAGTTTTGGGTTAAACTCAATTAGTTTCTAAGTAAGCCCGTTATCCTTTGCTGAGCCGTCATTATTAGTCCACAACCCTCGCATGTTCGAATGTGAAACTAAAGAAAATAATGTAAATTGTACAAAATAAGATTAAAATCTGAAAAACAAAAACAGAAACTCAAACATCGAAATGGATGAACGTGAAAATAATTCCTTCAAATAATTTTAAGTGTGAATCAAAATTATATTCAACCTGAGGCACTTATTTTTATTTTGAATACAAAGACCTATTTTTCAAAATTCAACATTCAAAGTCACTTTTCTCAAGTGCAAAACTTTTGGTCCTAATATAGCTCCCTTATGGTCCAAGGCAGGGGTTGGGAACCTTTTTGGCTGAGAGAGCCACACAAGCCAAATATTTTTAAAAGTATTTCCGTAGGAGCCATATATATGTGTGTGTGTGTGTGTGTGTGTGTGTGTGTGTGTGTGTGTGTGTGTGTGTGTGTGTGTGTGTGTGTGTGTGTGTGTGTGTGTGTGTGTGTGTGTGTGTGTGTGTGTGTGTGTGTGTGTGTGTGTGTGTGTGTGTGAAAAATCACAAGACGACTTCATCTCTACAGAACTGTTTCATGAGGCGTTCCCTCAATCATCAGCAGAAATCTCCTGATGATTGAGGGAACCCCTCATGAAACAGTTCTGTAGAGATGAAGTCGTCTTGTTATTTTTCCCACACCTACATATTGCGCTCTACCACGGTATCGAGCACTATTCTCTGGATAATCCAATGAAGATATATATATATATATATATATATATATATATATATATATATATATATATATATATATATTTTAACACCGAATACAACTAAACGCGTGCATTTTTAAGTCAGACCAACATTTTCAGAGGATAATAAGTCTCTTATTCGTTTTAATAACATTCTTATTCTGAAGCTAAGCAACAATAAATACAATACTTCTTACCATTAATGCGACTTCTTGAACAGGTGTGGTAGAAATCGGATGGATGGTTTAAAATGCATGGCAATGTTTTATATTTTGAACGTTACTTTTACCACTGTGATTACCAGAGGAGTTTTTCATTACTCATCGTTTTAAGCAATGTCAGATAAGATTTATCTGAGAGCCAGGTGCAGTCATCAAAAGAGCCACATCTGGCCCGAGAGCCATAGGTTCCCTACCCCTGGTCTAAGGCCATAACTGTCATTTCCAAAGCTCAACAACACTGCCTTGCTGGCTTTAAACACACTATAAGAAGACTCAACGTAAACTTGCTTCTATTTTCATCATAATTAAATTATCCCCTCAACTCCCCCCAAAATGGATTAACTCGCTGGAATAAAAAAGACCATATAACATACATCCCTAAACCTGGATGACATGTATTTATCTGTACAGTAATCTATTTATTTATATCTGCACCTTATTGCTTTTTTTATCCTGCACTACCAAGAGCTAATGCAACAAAATTTTGTTCTTATTTGTACTGTAAAGTTCAAATTTGAATGACAATAAAAAGGAAGTGTAAGTCTATTTTCACTCAACAATGATAAAAAAAGACACATCAAAATGGGCTTTGCGACATCGCTATGTAGTTTAACTACATTTCCCATTAGCTTGGCAGTAGCTTCACTACTTTTAAATAAGTAGCGATTTCCTTAGCTTTGCTATGTTTGGACCCATGTAGCGGTTAACTAAGGTATCCATCCATCCATTTTCTACCGCCTGTCCCTTTCAGTGTCGCGGGGGGTGCTGGCCAACACAGATAGACAGACAACATTCACACTCACATTCACACACTAGGGCCAATTTAGTGTTGCCAATCAACCTATCCCCAGGTGCATGTCTTTGGCGGTGGGAGGAAGCCGGAGTACCCGGAGGGAACCCACGCATTCACGGGGAGAACATGCAAACTTCACACAGTAAGATCCCCAGCCTGGGATTGAACCCTGACTACTCAGCACCTTCGTATTGTGAGCCAGACACACTAACCCCTCGTCCACTGTGCTTCCCCAAAAATGTATATATTTTATATAAATATTTTCACCGGAAAATATATTGAGACATATATTGAATATCGATTCTAAGTAAAAATATATCGAGATATACTTTTTTGTCCATATCGCCAAGCTCTAATGTCTAGTACATTGGTGTCAAACTCTGGCCCGCCGTGTAATTTTATTTGGCCCTTGAAGCAATATCAAATTAACATTAAAGCTGGCCCGCCGGTGTTATACAGCATGCACCGATTTCCCGAGATACTCTCAAATTTCAGTGCCCTTCCTGAAAATCTCCCGGTGCAACCATTCTCCCGAATTCCACCCAGACAACAGTATTGGGGATGTGCCTTAAAGGCCCTGCCTTTAGCGTCCCCTACAACCTGTCTTTAAGTCAGTTTTTCCTCCTCACAAACAGCGTGCCGGCATAATATATGTGGCTTCTACACACATGTAAGTAAATGCAAGGCATACTTGATCAACGGCATACAGGTCTCACTGAGGGTGGCCGTATAAACAACTTTAACACTGTTACAAATATGCGCCACACTGTGAACCCACACCAAACAAGAATGACCAACACATTTCAGGAGGATATCTGCACCGTAACACAACAGAACAAATACCCAGGAACCCTTGCAGCACTAACTCTTCCGGACTGCTACAATATACCCCCCCCCCCCCCCCCCCCCCCCCGCTACCAACAAACCCCGCCCACCTGAGCCCCGACATTAACTGAGCAGTAAAAAGGCCTGAATGGTTGATTTATTCATTGTTATTTTATTTTCAAATTTATTAGCCAGTGGAAAATGTTAATATTTACCTCAGAAGGCTGCAAATACAAAAGAGGCATTCAATTTAAATTTAAATTTGATTTGATATGCCATTGATATTTTTCAATTGTTATTGTTATTATTATTTGAAACTCAATTTTGCATGTCACTATAAAGTTACATTAGCCATGCTTGTTCAATATTCAATGAAAAACTTGTTTGGGTCTCTATTAAAAGGTTAATTTGTTCAACCTCGGCCCGCGGCTTTGTTCAGTTTTAAATTTTGTCCCACTCTGAATTTGAGCTTGACACCCCTGGTCTAGTACATCAAAATAAACAGTAATAACAGAGGCTGTTGCTGCTTCTCCCAGGCTTCTGATTGGACAAAATGTGCATGACAGTTTGTGTGCAGACATAGACAGTTTTGAAACCACACTGGTGTGGACAGAGATCGTTTTAACCCCGTATATGTTTTTGGAACTCTCCGTGATCGTGTGGACAAGGACTAAAGTGAAAGACAAGTACGCGTATGAGCGTCAGATGAGCGACATCGTTCCACATCATGACAACTCATCATAAGTTGCGTAATAATTGATTCCTTCTTAATCAAAGAATGATATCATTTAAACAATGAGGATACATGACAAATGCTTCCAATTTGCCTGAAACCCTAATATATACAGATATTTAAATGAAAAATCTCAATATTTATATCACCCAAAAATTATTATCTCTGTATTAAGTAAGAAGTTGTAACTAAAACAGTAGTATTTGAACACGCAGTAACTAGAAATGTAGACCTAGTGTGGAGCTTATTGATGAATGCTCTAATCGTGTCAAAGTTTAAATGTAGCTGCACCTTTTTGGTATGAAGATCCCTGACCGCAGTAAATGCGTCCAGAAAGGAATTTAAACGTTTCCCCAAAAAAACAATCGCTCGTCTCTCTTCTCTACTCTGCAGCCCGGACTTTAAACCGCTTTGGCCGGCCAATTAGCAACACATTATTATGAGATGTGGAAGGATGTAGGAGCCTGGTGCTCACAGAAGAAAGCAGATATGCAGAGAAACCGAGACAAAAGGCTGCAGGCAAGTAGTCTTAAGATTGTAGCTTTATATCCCGCGGTCATACAAAGTTCCCTCTGCTGCTTGTATTAGGAACTCCACTTTTCTCTCTGGCTTTAAATGTCTCCAACTTGCTCAATTTTACTTTCACAGATCAATGTACTGCAGTCCAAGAGAAGATCGGAAATCCTAAAGTCGGTGAGTATCCCTGTCTGTCAGTCATGCGGAGCGACGAGTCTTGTAAGTTATTAATAACAACATTCCTCTCCTCAGATGCTGTCCTTCATGTATGCCCACCTGACTTTTTTCCACCAAGGCTATGACCTCTTCAGTGAATTACAGCCTCTAATGAAACAGCTCGGAGGACAGGTACAACACAAATACACACATCCTTTTACCGTGTGCATTGCCTATACCTCATAAACAGTATTATTCATTTAATTTGATGGACTATCAAAAAGTCACACAATTCATCTAATTATTATTATGAACATTAATATATTACTTTGGTTTTGGCAGAACGGAATTGAAAAATGTGCTTGCTCATACATGCTGTGTGCAACATGTGATATACAGTAGACCGCTGACCTACTTATCTCCATTGCAGCAGTGGCTCGTGCCAGCTCAGATCAAGGTGGTTTGCGCTGTGCGTCATTATTTTCTGTGCGGGGTAGTTAAATTTGGACTACCGTATTTTCTGGACTGAAGATTGCACCGCACCCACTCAATTTTAGAATAATTTTTTCTTCTTCCACATATTAGCCGCACCGGACAATTTCCGCAGATACTGTATATACATTGTGAAATGAGTTATTTGCACAGAAAGATTTTGTAAATGTTTATTTACATACCTAAATTGTTTCCAAACGGTGCCTGTAACACGGCAGTCAAAGGACTAATCAAACAAAACGGAAGTCATCGTCATGGACTCACAAGCTGGGGAAGCTAGCTCTTCAATTAGTTAATCAGACATAATAGGTTATTATGACTAGGTTATTTGCAAACCTGAAAAAATACAAAAAGAGTGATGAATGAAGAATCCATACAAGTAAAAACACAATGAGATGCCACTTGTACTTCCGGTTGAAAGCTCAGTCCAAACAGAAGGGCAATGCAGCACTGCAGTAGTACCTGTAGTGAGCAAATTCGGCACAAACTATAACTGACGTTTTTTAAATATCTGCAATTTTGCCTACAGAGAAGGAATAATTCATAAATTAGCCGCACCGTTCTATAAGCCACAGGGTCCAAAGCGTAGGAAAAAGAACCAGCTTGTAGTCCGGAATTTATGGTAATGGGACAGCACAAAGGTTAATGATGTAGTTCAGATCCCCCCGAAGTGCCTCAACTTCGAAAGTCCTAGGTATAATGCCTCGAAGTTCCATTAATCAAGGCGCACATTTTTACATTTTTACAGGGCCTTCTCTGTGTTCGGCCCTAAGCTCTGGAACACTCTGCCCCTCCATGTTCAAACTGCTTCCACAGTGGAGTTTTTTAAGTCTTGTCTTAAGACCCACTTTTATTCTTTGCCTTTTAACACTACATGAGTTGTGTGGTCCTCTGTTGTCCTCTGTGTTTTTTATACACTTTGATTTCTATTTTACTGTTTTAATTGATTTTACCCTTTAAAATTGTTTTAATCATATTTGTTTTTATATGGTTTTTTTTATTGGTTTTAGATTTATTAATTTTTTTGCTTTTATTCAGTCATTGGTGGAGCATAACATTGTTTTTTTAATATTGTTTTTAACATGGGTGTGCAGCACTTTGGAAACGTTATTGTTGTTTAAATGTGCTATATAAATAAAGTGGATTGGTTTGAAAGCTCAGTCCAAACAGAAGGGCAATGCAGCACTGCAGTAGTACCTGCAGTGAGCAAATTTGTCCAAAAGATGTAGCCATGGCACAAACAATAACAGACATTTTTTTAAATATTTGCATTTTTGCCTACAGAGAAGAACAATTCATACATTAGCCGCACCGTTCTATAAGCCACAGGGTCCAAAGCGTAGGAAAAAGTTGGGGCTTGTAGTCCGGAATTTATGGTAATGGAACAGCACAAAGGTTAATGACGTAGTTCACGTCCCTCCAAAGTGCCTCAACTTCGAAAGTCCTAGGTCTAATGCCTCGAAGTTCCTTCCAACATCTTGGTATCAGTACCGCTACCAAAATGTATTTCAATACATTCCGATACTTTTCAAAATAAAGGTGACCAGAAAAAATATATGGCTTAATTTTAACAGAAAATCATGATACATTACATGTAGTGAACATACTACAAACCTTCTATTTTAGTAATACATAAGCAAACTTTTTGGCTGCTGGTGTATGCAGTAACATTGTGTCATTTCCCATTGTCTTATTTTGTCAAAATTATGAGGGACAATGAATGGATTATTAATGTACTTGTTCATTTACTAGTAATATCTGATTACTTTGTTTTTAACATTTTCTACCTACACTTTTGTTAAAATGTAATAAACATGTATTCTTCTGTTGTTTGGATACTTCACATAGATTTTGGGTGATACTACTAATTTGGGTATCGATCCCAAGACCAAGTATTTACAGGGTCATACATTGGTCATGAATAAAGTTCTCCTGTGTCCAGGGGACGCATGTCCTGAGTTTATGAAGAATAGCAATAATGACAAAACATTTTGTGATACAAAAAAAATATTGATGTAGTCATTGTATTTACAATATACAGCTCTTGTACTTGGAATTGTTACAGTCTGTGTTTGTATAGATCCCCCATTTGTTTACATTCAAGAGTGATAGCTTGCTGTTAGCAGTTAGCTATTGTATCCTCTTATGGTATGTAGTGAAGCATGATAGGCTATTCCTTGTCCTGCAGGGATGATACTTGTTAGAACGTAGTTTACATATAAGTGAGGATTACTGATTTAAAAGTAACTAAACACTGTGGAGGGACATTAGCCCCTACCTAGCTATGTTTTAAAGCACCGCTTTCAGAGCGGCTTCAGTGTTTATAGCTCTACCTTTTATTGTTAGTTTTTAAGACAAAATACGTTCATTCTCCCTCTTCTGTCTCCATGCTGTTTTCGCTTGTAAGTGCTGTGTGTATGTGTGTTGGCTCACATGCGCCTAGGTTAATTTTACCAGCAATGTCACCACATGGTTTGCTATTATGTCCATGAAAAATAAAGTTACAGTATTTTTCAAAGGCAGTATAGTTCCTTTTTAAATCAATTACTCTAAATTGGCCCTAGTGTGTGAATGTGAGTGTGAATGTTGTCTATCTGTGTTGGCCCTGCGATGAGGTGGCGACTTGTCCAGGGTGTACGCCGCCTTCTGCCCGATTGTAGCTGAGATAGGCACCAGCGCCCCCCGCGATCCCAAAGGGAAAAAGCGGTAGAAAATGGATGGAAGGATGGGTAGTACCCATATACCGTACAACCCTACACCTTTGTATCGAAAATATCGAAATTTGGATCGGCCGACGCTTTTAGTAAATGGTAAATGGGTTATACTTGTATAACGCTTTTCTACCTTCAAGGTACTCAAAGCGCTTTGACACTATTTCCACATTCACCCATACACACACACATTCACACACTGATGGCGGCAGCTGCCATGCAAGGCCCTAACCACGAACCATCAGGAGCATGGGTGAAGTGTCTTGCTCAAGGACACAACAGATCGTGACGAGGTTGGTAGAAGGTGGGGATTGAACCAGGAACCCTCAGGTTGCTGGCACGGCCACTCTCCCAACTTCGCCACGCCTTTTCATTGTAGCTCACACAAACGTTGTCTTTGATAGTTCCTTTGAAGTGACTCACAGCCCCCCTTGTGAGCCCATGTGTGATTGAGATGATGATTTGAGTACAACCAGGAATGAGGAAGAGAACGACTGAAAGCCTTGAAATGTGCTTTCCCACCATCAAACTCTGAAGTAGTCAGCTGAGAGAACGCAGCTGAGGAACCCAATAATCTCTTTGGAGGGGCTTTGGATAGTATGACAGTGGTTCCAAAGACGGAGAGAGAAGCCAAATAAGATGGCTTTTCTTTGAACTGCTTTGAAGACCGAAACAGGAGAGCAAATCAAGGAGAAAAAACAGTGGAAAGAAAATGTTTCCTTCAGAACAAGACAGAAGTCTGAAAAGTTCAGACAGCATTCCTTCAAACTGGAGCGGTGAGACAAGTGTAATTTTTACCTCTCATCTTAACTGATGTGTAAGGAAGACCAGTTTTGTAGAAGCAGATTTCAGGACAGAATTTTCCAAAGCGATTGATGTGGAAGGAAGAGGCATCCACTGGAAACATGTGGCTTCAACAGGCAAAGGGCAGAAGGGGAAAATTGTGAGCGTGACGCATAACCAGGGAGGTCTGAGCTTTGGAGCTGTGCAAGAGTGACAAGGGAAGAGCACTCAGCATCACACGTGGATTGTGGATTATTTCTCTCCTACCATGAAGCTGAAGAATGTCAGGAGGCTGTGGAGAGGAGTATACAAGCACTGCCATCAGGTCTGATAACATAACTTCAAACATATTACTTCTACTTATTTATTGTAACCATTGGGGCTAGTGAAGGAAACACAAAAGAGACTAAAATGTAATTAAATTGGTTTTAAAGAAAAAATCTGTACATAACTAAGGGTTAATGGTTAAACATGATGTTGTAGTTGTAGATATACTGTATAGGACATCACGTTATGTTGGGAGCCTCTCAATGCATGCAGATCACACGATCTGCACTCGACTGGACTTGTTGTTATGGTTGTGACAGCAGGAAAATATTTCTCATCTGATGCTATCAGGCCGCTGCTCTGCAGTCCACCCATTTCCTGCCCCAACAAAACAAAAGGCACAGCTCTCCCTAGAAAGATAAATGCCTGTTTTTGTCCAAAGTAATATACAGTATGAAAAAGTGAGATGATGTCTGAGGTTTCTGATAGTATTAGAATATTACGCTTACTGCATTCGTTTGGTTTAGATGGCTTGTTGCCATCTGAAAACAAGCAATAATTGAAAGCTCGTAGCTGTTTTCTCAGTTAAATCCAGGTATTTTACTAAATTGACCTGTAATCACAAACTGAGCCGTTTGTCCTGCATTCTGATTGAGGTCACGTTGTGGCAACAAATTGAGGGGGGCCTATGCCGCAAGGCGGACTGGAACATTTGCCCCTACGACTGCCAGCATTTGTTGCTCTTCTCTCTGCTCAGACGATCCTTTTGTTTCCGCCCTGGGTTGAAAAGAATCATTCATTGTTCACCTGATTTCACGCAAGATGAATCTTCTGCCGGCGGGTCTGTTTTTGTTTGGAGGAGAGCGCCTCTGAGGGTTGGGGACCATTCAGATGTAAAACTATTCAGTACCATTTCCCACTACCTGAAAATCGATAACAATTTTTGACACTCTTGTGTGATAATAAATATAAAAAAAATGTTTTTGATGAGCTGATCCTAATAACTGCTGTACAGTGGTTATCTTGTGTATTGTGACATTTCGGATTCCTAATTACAGTTGCAAGTTGAAGACATTAGATGGCAAAAGTGTATATACAGTTGTGATCAAAATTATTCAACCCCCTCACAATTTGGGTGTTTTAGCAAGTTGGACATTTATTCCGTATTTTGTTTATAGTCATATCAAATAAAGATGTGTCAAATAGACAAATGCAACTTAAATTGTAACACTGTATTTTACAAAATACCAAAAAGGGACATTTTTCTTAATATCTCATTGACAAAATTATTCAACCCCTTGAAGATCATAACTCTTAAGAACAGAATTTGAATAAGGTCTTCTCAATCAGGTGTTGAAAACACCTGTAGATGTGATTAGAACCATAACGAGCAACAATTAAACTGATTAAAAAAGACTGTGGCGCTCAGCTTCTTGTAGATGGTCAATGGTGCATTTGCAACATGGTGAAGTCCAGGGAGTGGTCAAAGAAGTCAAGAGAGGAGGTAATTTCTCTTCATAAGAAAGGATATGGATATAAGAAAATAGCAAAGACATTACACATTCCAAGAGACACAGTTGGGAGCATAATTCGCAAGTTTAAAGCTAAAGGCACAGTGGAAACTACCTGGGCGTGGTAGAAAGAGGATGCTGTGTGCGTACAGTGGTGAAAAACCCCCGGGTAACAGCAGAGGAACTACAACAGGACATTGCAGAGGGGGGAACGCAGGTTTCGTCCCAGACAATAAGGCGCGCACTACGAGATGAAGGCCTCCATGCCAGAACTCCCAGGCGCACCCCACTTCTGACTACCAGGCACAAGAAAAATAAACTCCAGAATGCCAACAATCATCTGGACAAACCCCAAAGGTTTTGGGAAACTGTTCTATGGAGTGATGAGACAAAACTGGAAATCTTTGGGTCTATGAATTAACGTTATGTCTGGAGGAGAAAAAATGAAGCTTACAAAGTGAAGAACACCTTGCCTACTGTTAAGCATGGTGGGGGGTAATTCATGCTCTGGGGCTGTTTCTCTGCCTCAGGTACCGGGAATCCCCAGCGCGTTCAAGGCATTATGAATTCTATTTCCTAGCAAGATATATTAGCTGCAAATGTCATGAAGTCAGTGACGAAGCTGAGGCTTGGGAGACGTTGGACCTTCCAACCGGACAACAATGCCAAGCATACCTCCAAATTAACATCAGAGTGGTTGCAGAAGAAGGGCTGGAAGACTCTGGAGTGGCCTTCACAGTCGCCAGACCTAAATCCTATAGAAAAGCTGTGGTGGGACTTGAAGAAGGCAGTTGCAGCACGCAAGCCCAAGAATATGAATGAACTGGAGGCCTTTGCCCAAGAGGAATGGGCTAAAATACCTGTAGATGGTTGCAAGAAGCTTGTGTCCGGTTATGTATCACCTTTGAAGGATCTCATTACTGCCAAAGGGTGTTCTACTAAGTACTAAAGATGCATGTAACTAGGGGGTTGAATCATTTTGTCAATGAGATATTAAGAAAAATGTTACAGTGTTACAATTTAAGTTGCATTCGTCTATTTGACACATCTTTATTTGATATGACTAAACAAAATACGGAATAAATGTTCAACTTGCTAAAACACCAAAATTGTGTGGAGGTTGAATAATTTTGATCACAAATGTAGCTTATTGTGTGTTGGAAGATCAGTCTTTGCCGTCTAGTCTTTTGCTAGGCACAAAAAAACGGTAATTCTATAAGTATTGCACCAACTATTTGATTGCAGCGTGCATCCTGAGGGAACTCTCCTAAAGAAATCGATAAAGAACTATCTATCTTTCGTAGTTGTTTTAATGAACAAATTTGGAGACGTTGAAATCGCCATGTCAAATCGCTAAAACTGATCAGTAGCATGTCACTAGCCACCCCAATGTATATTCTCCCGTCCAAAGGCAAAACCCAGTAACTCAATTTTGGTCAAAACTGAGCTGATAATAATTTTGGAGTTCCTAGGTGATATGCTTTACATTAGTGTATGCGATATTGTCATTTGTTCCGTAAGTAAGCTGTTACGCGCATGGCAGGACCTAGCAACTAACACATAACCGCGTAGATACAACAGAAAAACCTAGTATCTCAAGGGACCAATCGGAGCTTCTTTGTCAGTCGCCTTATTGTCTTTAATGAGACATTTGCACGAATGGGGGCCGACGGTCAACCTGATTATGTGATATTATGGCACGAGGGGATATTTGGAAGATTGGCCCAGGACGTTGCAAGCACCTTCATTAAATGTATTGTTTTTGATTCTTCCCCTTGCATACTCTTTTGGGCCGATAACTGTGGAGGTCAAAATAAAAACTGGACGCTGTACACGGCTCTTGCCCAATGTGCAAACGCAGAATGGGGCCCACCCGAGATCGTGATAAAATATCTGGAGAAAGGGCACACGTTCATGAGAGCAGATTCCATCCATGGCTCAATCGGCAAGAAAATGAAAGCTCAAGAAAACATCTATACGTTTGATGACTTTGTAAATCTTTGTAAGACAGCATCAAGATAGATTGGTTTTCCTTTCAGCTAGAAGTGAGTTACTAGGTTTTGCCTTTGGACGGGAGTATTGGCATCAAGCTACTGCAAAAGTTGAGCCTTACTTTGCTTACAGTATGTTGGAGCAATTTTGGAGTCTATTGCTTTGTTGGCATTGACAATTGCAAATGCCGAAGTGCGACGAGCAGGTTAAGTCAGCAACCAGGCGTGACGTCTCGCACTACCCAGGCCCCCGAAACACGGCACTGTTGGATTTTACACTGATATACACTTATAACTGCAAACAATGGACACTGGTATGGAAAAATGTTATACCGTAAACCGTCTCCTAGTGGTCGTTAAGGTGAATTGAGCGAGAGCAGGTGGTTTAGCATGACTAATCGGTTGTTTCTTGCAGTTGGACCAGCTGGTGGTGGATGCTGCCAAGGAGAAGAGGGACATGGAGCAAAAACATTCCACCATCCAGCAAAAGGTACAAGTTTGCACAAAAACAATCCCTGTGTCTTTTCTGTTGAAAAAAAAAATCTTCATATAATTGTATTGTCAGGGAAATGTGCGCTTAGTTACTACAACCTACTTTTTAATTGACATTGATGAACAAGCACGGACAGACAGTGACTCTGCACAACATGTCAATCTATTCAGGGCTCTGTGATGAGGTAAAACTATTACAGAGCCTTTTCTAATTGCTCTTGCTGAGTTTCCTGATAAGTACTCTGCGGGGGTCTTGTCCTTGACCTCAGTCGGACTCCCAGTGTCACTGTGACTACGGCTTACCTGTCCTGACATCTCTGAACCTTATGCATTTATTAAGTAGCATTGGTGCATTATAGGTAAAGATGTCATCCACTCATCATTCAAAAATGCAGGTAGTACAGCAGAGCATTCCAAAACAATACTCTAAATGCTATAAAATGCATCTAAAAGTAACATTTTCAGTCTTGTACTAAGAAATGTGCAGTTATACAACATGTATGTCTTCTCTAGGCATCTTCTAGCTCAGGGGTGGGGATTACGTCGATCGGGATCGACTGGTCGATCTCGGAGGGTGTGTCAGTCGATCTCAAGCCAGGCATTAAAAAATATACATAAAAATGAACAATCCATTATCATACCAAGACTTCACTTTCGTCAGTTGTTTGACATTCTCGGCACCCAAGGATCTTGTGAGATGACGCTGGCTGCTGCGAGCTCATATTTAAGAAAAAAATCACTAACAGGGCGGACGCAGAGAAACACATTTTATTTCTAGAGACTCCGTACCTACTGTCAAAACTCTAAAGGCCGACTGCACAGTTCCTGTCTTCACCATAAAAGACCTGTTTCATCCTGCCTGTGCTAACAAAATAAGAGTCTCAGAAAGCTAGCGTGCATAAGCTAGCAAGCTACGGAGTTTGATGCCAATGTATTTCTCCCCCGTCCTCAGCGACCGCTTTCTCACTTGCTTGCCCACCCGCACTCTCACTGACGTCACTCACCTGCTGCCAGACATTAAAGGGCCACACACATATGCTACTCTCATAACAAACTGTTTAAAAACGAGTATGCAAGTTGGACAAATGAGATGCCAAATCCAACCACTTTCATGTGGTATTGGACAGAAAGGAGGACTTTTTTTTTTCCTCCATTTGAAAATGCGGACGTTATCAGCACCACTGTCTAATTCCAATCAATGCAAGTCATCAGAATCAAATACGCCAACTTATATTCTTGTCTTCATGAAAGAAAGGAATCTATGTGTGTTAAACATGCTTGTATTATCATTAAACACCATTAACTTGTTAACAAAAATGTCTTTTTCATAGATAAATAAATATAAATTATGAATAGGAATGAGGTAGATCTCCTCGACTTGGTCAATTGAAAAGTAGCTCGCCTGCAGAAAAAGTGTGAGCGCCCCTGTTCTAGCTTTATTAGCAAACCACTTCCATCCATTTTCTGCCGCTTATTCCCTTCGGGGGCGCTGGTGCCTATCTCAGCTAGAATCGGGCGGAAGGCGATTTACACCCTGGACAAGTCGCCACCTCATCGCAGGGCCAACAGAGATAGACAGACAATATTCACACTCACATTCACACACTAGGGCCAATTTAGTGTTGCCAATCAACCTATCCCCAGGTGCATGTCTTTGGAGGTGGGAGGAAGCCGGAGTACCCAGAGGGAACCCACGCAGTCACGGGGAGAACATGCAAACTCCACACAGAAAGATCCCGAGCCCGGGATTGATCCCAGGACTACTCAGGACCTTCGTATTGTGAGGCAGACGCACTAACCCCTCTGCCACAGTGAAGCCCCAAACTACTATCTATTTATATCCATCCATCCATCCATCATCTTCCGCTTATCCGAGGTCGGGTCGCGGGGGCAACAGCCTAAGCAGGGAAGCCCAGACTTCCCTCTCCCCACCCACTTCGTCTAGCTCTTCCCGGGGGATCCCGAGGCGTTCCCAGGCCAGCCGGGAGACATAGTATATATAAAAAAAAAAAAAAAGATACAGTGGAACATTAATATGCAAACTTCATTGGTTCTTTAACAGTGTTTGTAAATAGAAAAATATGTACATTCAATCAAATTTCTCCACAAAAAAATGTAAACATGAGCCTTCACAAATGTCTATATGTTAGTAAAAGTTTGTGTACTGTTCACATTTGAACCAATACGGTACCAATTCCAAATACAATTACTCATCGCTACCAATTTTCGGCACTTTTAATGAGTTGATAATTATTAATTGTTTTTGTAGTGTGTGAATGTGAGTGTGAATGTTGTCTGTCCATCTGTGTTGGCCCTATGAAGAGGTGGCGACTTGTCCAGGCTGTACCCCGCCTTCAGCCCGAATGCAGCTGAGATAGGCTCCAGCACCCTCCGCGACCGCGACAGGGACAAGCGGTAGAAGATGGATGGAAGTTTTTGATAATAAATTGTTTTATTTTTTATTACAACATTTAAAAATCAGCTAATTATAATAACTGCTGTTTAATTGTTATAACTTGTTTTATTATCATCATACTATCATTTGCATGTATGACACTAAGGTTGCAATTACAGTTGAAGTCAAGACGTTAGATGGCGGAAGTGTATAGTTTGTACTGTGGTTTATGTTGTGCCTTAAAAAGTGTTGCTACTGTAAGTATTGTACTTATTACGCACCGGCTGTTTGATTGTAACATGCATCTTAGTTGTAGTTTTCATTTACAAATTTGAAGTGTTGAAATCAGCATGTGAAATCACTAATGCTAATCAGTAACATGTCTATGGCAAAGCCAATGTATATGAGCATCAAGCTAGCATATTTTTTCAAAAGTGGAGCCTTTAGTTACGTTGGTGCATTTTTTGAGTCAACGACATTGTTGGCCGTAATGCAAACAGCAGGCTGAGTCTTCAACCGGGCATGATATCGCATGCAACCAAAGTACCGTAACATGGCACCTATTGATTTTACGTGAATCGGTACCTGGTAGGACATGTAGGGGAAAAAAGGACCGGATTTGATTCCCTTCTTTGAATACGATTAAAAAAAAAAGTGCTTCACAGTTCTGTATATCAAACAAACATAACATGGTGATGATGGATTACCTTATTATTTGATAACAAAGACAAAACAACAACTAGCTGAACTGTCCTTATTTAAAGCCGCCCTGCCGACACGCACACACACACTGTCACTAGCCCTGTGGTGCACTCACAGTTTGAAATAACACAACTTCTTAAATATAACTGCCTGTTTGCTACAATGATTAGAAATAAAAAATAACATCCACTTCAATGTCACTAGCCCTGTGGTACACTCACAGTTTGAAATAACACAACTCCTTAACTGTAACAGCCTGGTTGCTACAATGATTAGGAATAAAAAAATAACATCCATTTCACCTTGCTGTTTCATCTTCTCGGCGTGTAGCGGATGGGAGGAGGTGGGAAGGCTGTGGATACTTCCTGAATGTTTCAAACCACACTTTGCTTGTCCATAGCTTTCTTCGGACTCATGTTTAGCTAGCAAAACTTGAAAAAAATTGTAAAAAAGGCTAGAAAATCCTTAGAAACTACACACAGTAACAAACAGCAGCACGTAGCTGACTGAATAAACACCAGGTATCTATCCCACAATGGGAGCAAAGCACAAAAGGGCTATCGAAATTAATGTAATTAATCGAGGCGCACTGCCACACCTTAAAAATGAGGGTTTTACGTTTGTTGCTTGTCGTTTTTAATAATGAAAAAGTCACTAGAAATTTGGAGCAGTCTATAGAAACTGTAACAATTTTTAACAATGTACATTGTACAATAACTAGCAAGAATTAACAAATAGATTTAAACAATATAAGAAATATTTGTTATTACCAATTAATAATAACACAGTTAGTTTTTAAGGGGTTCCGGTTTGGTGACCGCAGGATTAGGTCTCTGCTTTTTGCAGATGATGTGGTCCTGATGGCTTCATCTGACCGGGATTTTCAGCTCTCACTGGATCGGTTCGCAGCCGAGTGTGAAGCGACCGGAATGAGAATCAGCACCTCCAAGTCCGAGTCCATGGTTTTCGCCCGGAAAAGGGTGGAGTGCCATCTCCGGGTTGGGGAGGAGACCCTGCCCCAAGTGGAGGAGTTCAAGTACCTAGGAGTCTTGTTCATGAGTGAGGGAAGAGTGGATCGTGAGATCGACAGGCGGATCGGTGCGGCGTCTTCAGTGATGCGGACGCTGTATCGATCTGTTGTGGTGAAGAAGGAGCTGAGCCGAAAGGCAAAGCTCTCAATTTACCGGTCGATCTACGTTCCCATCCTCACCTATGGTCATGAGCTTTGGGTCATGACCGAAAGGAGAAGATCACGGGTACAAGCGGCCGAAATGAGTTTCCTCCGCCGTGTAGCGGGGCTCTCCCTTAGAGATAGGGTGAGAAGCTCTGCCATCCGGGATGGACTCAAAGTAAAGCCGTTGCTCCTTCACATCGAGAGGAGCCAGATGAGGTGGTTCTGGCATCTGGTCAGGATGCCACCCGAACGCCTCCCTAGGGAGGTGTTTAGGGCACGTCCAACCGGTAGGAGGCCACGGGGAAGACCCAGGACACGTTGGGAAGACTACGTCTCCCGGCTGGCCTGGGAACGCCTCGGGATCCCCCGCGAAGAGCTAGACAAAGTGGCTGGGGAGAGGGAAGTCTGGGTTTCCCTGCTTAGGCTGTTGCCCCCGCGACCCGACCTCTGATAAGCGGAAGAAGATGGATGGATGGATGGTTTTTAACTCTATGTATACAAATGTTTTAACCTTCATAAGAAAATAGATGATTCCGAGCAAATTATGCAAGTTATGATGTCATGTAGACTACGGCTCTAGCCACGCCCCCACCGCCACAGGTATCTCAGCAATCGAGGGTAAACCCTGTGAGGGGTTCGTGAATTGACATTCCACTGTATATGATTGAAAGCAAAGAGAATAAGTCAGCGTATATGATGTAATGGTGTAATGAATGCCGCACCGCATGTTTACTCTCGGGTGTCAGGTGATGCTTCTAGAATGAGCTCAACCGCACTCCCATGCATTTTTAAAGGCTGATGGTAAACACATAACAGTTAAGTGGGTTACTTTACATTATGTTAGTAGCATTACATGTACACGAGTGCATTTTATAACACACATATTCATTATTTTGGTTGTGTTGAGTTACATGAGAAGACCGTTTTATTTTGAATTCTGTTCTTCCCTTGCACTTCACTTCCTTTCACACCAAATATGTCCTGTAGTGCCAATGTGTTTGTCTCCTTTGATTCATGTGGACTATTTTTACTATTGTCTGTCTGCCAATTCTCTCCCTCTCTACTCTCCTAACCAAATGTCTCATCCTCTTTTTTTTTTTGTCCATTTCTTTTTGTTCTAACTACAGGCTGCTTTGCAGGTAAGCAATGTTTGCTCACCTTTCCACCCTTTGCATTGACTACTGCCCTGTTTGCTGCTTACTTTTATCGTATTATATGAACATACATTATTATTCTGTGTTTGGCAATTTTGTCCCACTTAGGGAATGTCATGTTTGTTGTTGTCAATCGATCACAGCCGCCGTAATGGAGGTCATACTGTAGTTGTATTAGCATTAAAGTTGTTTTTAAATGTGTATGTCCCGCCAGGGCTTCTGTAAGACGTTTTAATTAATTACAAATGTAACTTAGGGGTGTCTAAACATTTTCCACTTTGATACTGAAAAAGCAATGGATTTGGGCCTTGGGTTAGGGTTGATATTTTTAACTTGTAAACAGGTTAAAACCTTTTGTGCTACAAAAAATAGTCTGCATCATCTTTGTGTGTATTATTATTGATAGTGTGTTATTAGTATGAACATGTATTTTTTTTAATTAGTACAATACACCTTTTTGGTCTTTTTAAACATTTTAACTATTTTTAGTTTTCTTTGTATTTGAAGAATGGACATCAGGCCAATAAAAACAGGCTGCATGCCACAAATTGCCACACTTTTGGAGTGCCATCTCCAAGTTGGCGAGGAGACCCTGCCCCATGTGGAGGAGTTCAAGTACCAGGAGTCTTGTTCATGAGTGAGGGAAGAGTGGATCGTGAGATCGACTGGCGGATCAGTAATGCGGACGATGTACCGATCCGTTGTGGTGAAGAAGGAGCTGAGCCGGAAGGCAAAGCTCTTAATTTACCGGTCGATCTACTTTCCCATCCTCACCAATGGTCAAGAGCTTTGGGTTATGACCGAAAGGACAAGATCACGGGTACAAGCGGCCGAAATGAGTTTCCTCCGCCGGGTGGCGGGGCTCTCCCTTAGAGATAGGGTGAGAAGCTCTGTCATCCGGGGGGAGCTCAAAGTAAAGCCGCTGCTCCTCCACATCGAGAGAACCCAGATAAGTTGGTTCGGGAATCTGGTCAGGATGCCACCCGAACACCTCCCTAGAGAGGTGTTTAGGGCACGTCCAACCGGTAGGAGGACACGTTGGTAAGACTAAGTCTTACCGACTGAGAAGGTGCCTGGTATGTTAACGTAACATATTATGGTAAGAGTCATTCAAATAACTATAACATAGAACATGCTATACGTTTACCAAACAATCTGTCACTCTCGATTGCTAAATCCGATGAAATCTTCTTCCTCGGTGTCGCCTCTGGTATGCGCCCCGCTAGTGTTCTTTCTTTCTGCTGCTCGATTGCTGTTCTCTGCAGCATATTTCCCTACGTCCAGCTTGTAATGTGCAGTATATGATTTTTTTCTTTTTCGGTGCCATTTTAGTTCAGTCCTTCTCTGTTTTTATAGGTTACCGCCAATGTTGATGTGATCCATTTTAATTGCTCCAGCAGTAGCGTATAGCATATAGCACAGAGGTCACCAACGCGTTGCCCGCGGGCACCAGGTAGCCCGTAACGACCAGATGAGTCGCCCGCTGGACTGTTCTAAGAATAGCTCAAATAGCAGCACTTACCAGTGAGCTGCCTCTATTTTTAAAATTGTATTTATTTACTAGCAAGCTGGTCTCGCTTTGCTTGACATTTTTAATTCTAAAAAAGACAAAAGTCAAATAGAATTTGAAAACCCAAGAAAATATTCTAAAGACTTGGTCTTCACTTGTTTAAATAAATTCATTTATTTTTTTACTTTGCTTCTTATAACTTTCAGAAAGACCATTTTAGAGAAAAAATACAACCTTAAAAATGATTTTAGGATTTTTAAACACATATACCTTTTTACCTTTTAAATTCCTTCCTCTTTTTTCGTGAAAATTTAAATCAATGTTCAAGTATTTTTTTTATTTTATTGTAAAGAATAATAAATACATTTTAATTTAATTCTTCATTTTAGCTTCTGTTTTTTCGACGAAGAATATTGTTGAAATATTTCCTCAAACTTACTATGATTAAAATTCCAAAAAATGATTCTGGCAAATCTAGAATCAAATTAAAATCTTATTTCAAAGTCTTTTGAATTTGTCTTTGTTAGAAATATAGCTTGGTCCAATTTCTTATATATTCTAACAAAGTGCAGAGTGGATTTTAACCTATTTAAAATATGTCATCAAAATTCTAAAATGAATCTTAATCAGGAAAAATTACTAATGATGTTCCATAAATTCTTTTTTAAATTTTTTCAAAAAGATTTGAATTAGCTAGTTTTTCTCTTCTTTTTTTTCGGTTGAATTTTGAATTTTAAAGTCGAAATTGAAGATAAACTTTGTTTCAAAATTCAATTTTCTCCTCTTTTAAACCGTTCAATTTAGTTTTTTTTTTTAATCATTTATTCTCTACAAAAAACCTTCCCTAAAAGGAAAAAAATGTACGACGGAATGACAGACAAATACCCATTTTTTGATACATATAGATTTATTTATTAAAGGTAAATTGAGCAAATTAGCTATTTCTGGCAATTTATTTAAGTGTGTATCAAACTGGTGGCCCTTTGCATTAATCAGTACCCAAGAAGTAGCTCTTGGTTTCAAAAAGGTTGGTGACCCCTGTTCTAGACAGTACAGTGCCCATCCTATGGTACTAAGATATGTACTCGTTCCTAAGGTTGTTTAGATAGCTTTTTCAATGTTCCTATATGTCTACCACATGTTGAAAAATTGCTAATAAAAACGACTTTGACTAAGCCTGGTACAGTGCCAATCCTAAATTTGGTTCAGTACAAATCCTAATTCTGTAACAGTACCGATCCTAAATTTAAACTTGGCTTCCTTCTGCATTAAGGGAAAAGATTGATGCATTGCATGACCATGCATTTGTAGTTAATTTATAGATTTAAGAAGTAATTTAAACGCCAAGGGTTCATAGGAAGGCTACTTGTGCCTTTGTTCGATAAATCATTCAAACTGTGTATTACTCACCCGTGACACTATGACCATAGGGAAAAAAGATGGGCTGCTTTCATGAGGTTTTTTTCACTTCTTTCAGAGGCACACCACAGAGGACAGACTGTGTGGCTGCTAAAAGTAATATAGCATAAATGTTTGATGATGCTGTGGGTTTGCACAGTATTTCACCTCCAGCAGCCACTCTAGCATCAGACACAAACAAACAGGTGACTGTCAGCGTATTAGGCCTTAGGAGGAGGAGCTGGGGGTGGCTGTGACGGAGGTTTTAGCAAACACACAGCCACTGTAGAAGGTGTTTAGGAGATGTGCATGTTGTTAAGAGTATCAACGAGAAACTCTGCTGGAAGTCTCTGAGATAGGAAATACTTTTTGACCTCACGTGGAATCGCGCAAGATTGCTTGACTCAGTTCTCTGAAATGAAGATTTTCAGCCGTTTCCACTATGTTTGGTACTTGGTGAGTGAACCAGTGATCAGTTCTGGTCATACTTCTTCCTGTGTTTGTCTAAACTTCAGTTTGTTTGTTTTTTTAATTAATTTATTTACATCATTAGGGCCTTGAAGCACATTCTTTTTCTTTTGCTGTGTGTGTGACATTTAGGACCCGACGGAGCTCCACGCTTTACCAAACTACCGAAACTTTTGCGCTTGGAGGGCATCCTCTGTACGTAGCGTCACCGCATTGTTTTCTGTTTGGCAACCCAACCTTTTGTTGTCTCCTCTCCTTTGCTGCACTAACCAATACTGCATTGCACCTATAACTTTCCACTAATTTCATTATGCGGCATGTTTTTGGTTTCTGTGGGCCTTCTTATTTTACCATTCTTCTTAAAGCTGCTGTATTTTATTACACCATTTAGTTGTTTGGTCTCAGACATCAATGCAATCAGTGAACTTCAGTTACATTTTGAATGTTCATTCAAGTCGTTCAGCTTTAAGCAAAAGGTGACTTTTTTGAATGTTTTCCATTGCCTTTCACTAGTGACACACACACTATGTTCCTTTTGTGCACCCAAAAATAAACCCCAGTTGTCTAACTGTATGTCATGCTGAAAGGTTGTGTTCACCCTTGTGTGTGTTTTGAAATGGTGGTCTGACAGGGTTGAGCGGGGTTCAACATTAAGCTTTTACTTCAAAGCAGGACACAGCAAGCACTCCAAAACATGTTTATATATGATCTGTTCTAAAATTATTTGTCAAACTGAATAATTTCGATGTACAGTGGTGTGAAAAATGTTAGAACACTTGCCATGAACTGAAAAACAGTCTTATGTCAATTGAATGACCCCAATGGAGCCATAGCACCATTATTTATTTCATAATTGAACCTTCAACCATACTGATATTGCAAAATCAATGTTCCAAAGACACCTGCATGATACATTTGTCCATTTCTGGGGAACATACTGCAATGCTGAATAGCAGTCAAATCTCCATTTCTTTTCATTACAACTGACTTCTGGGAGCGTGGAATGACATTGAGGTTAAAACTCTCAGAAAATGCATCGATACAATGCCAGAAAGATGTACTGCTGCGATTGTTGCCAAAGGGCAGCATGCTAAAATATTAAAGTAAAATGAAAAAAAAAAAAAAAGCACTTCACTGATAAATCCCACCTAGTACCAACCTCGTCACGTCCGTTGTGTCCTGAGCAAGACACTTCACCCTTGCTCCTGATGGGTGCTGGTTGGCGCCTTGCATGGCAGCTCCCTCCATCCGTGTGTGAATGTGTGTGTGAATGGGTAAATATGGAAGTAGTGTCAAAGCGCTTTGAGTACCTTGAAGGTAGAAAAGCGCTATACAAGTACAACCCATTTATCATTTATTTAAATTTGTAGGTGAAATATTCTCAGTGCCTTTGCCTTTCACAATGGCAAATAAGTGAGATTCAGGCTCTGGTAAGAAATAAAACCCTAGTTTCTTAAAGGGGAACAGTTGCACATATTTTGGAATGCTGCCAATCATTCACAATCATTATGAAAGGCATGACGACAGCTGGATGTTTTTATTTTTCATTTTAAATATCAAATAAATGTAATCAAAAGTCAACTTACAATGGAGCCTGTGGGAGCCATTCAATTCTGCCTATAGAGCCCTTAAAAACACCCCCACTGAGGTTTTTATTTTACATGATGTATGTAATGTAGTAATGGGCACATTTATAATAACATTTAATATTTATGTATTTTGATCATTTTAAGCATAGCAAGTTAATAAATGCATCACGTATGTTTTATTTCATCATCACTGATTATTACTTGATGCAGACTTCATGAGAGCCAATAAACATAATAAAACATCACTTACTGTACAACGTCTGCTGTCATCATGATGCAGACTGTTGGGATCTTCATATATTACCATATTGGCATAAAATGCCTCATAATTCTTGCGAAGAACCGAAGTGGGTTGGCGGGGGGAACAAGCAGTTTTTGTGTCGTTCTCGCCAGTTCCAGGTCCTAAATGGCTGTCAATGTGTACCAACTTGTCAGATTATCTCCTCAGCCTTGTATTTTTCTGGTGAGAGGCATGATTTATGATCCACAATAAACGTACAGGGAGCAGGGAAGCGAGGAAGCAGTAGACCACTTGATAATATAGTGATATCGTCGCCGCTATAAAAATCTAGACTCCAAAGATCCCAGAATAAACTAATCCGGTTACTTTTAGACCTCCACCCCAGATCACACCTCAATCCAACCCACTTCTCCAAAGTGGGCTGGCTCAGGGTGGAGGACAGAGTAAAACAACTTGCACTGAGCCTAGTCTATAAAATCCGCTACACCTCCTTGATACCAAAGTACATGTCAAACTACTTCCTTAACGTAAATGACCGCCATAACCACAACACCAGGGGGAGCTCCACAAACCACGTTAAACCCAGATTCCGATCTAACAAAGGTCTTAACTCATTCTCTTTCTATGCCACATCAATGTGGAATGCACTCCCAACAGGTATAAAAGTAAGTGCATCTCTATATTCCTTCAAAACCGCTCTAAAACAACACCTCCAGGCAACTTCAACACTTTACTAATACCCTCCTCCATTCACATCCCATCTCCCCGGATTATAAACAACTCAAATGTACTTCTAATGTATTTACTTGTTCTTATGCTATGTGAACTCACTATGTTCTCTGCTGGCTGTACATATCCTACAAAATAAGACCTACACTGTTTCAATGTCCACATTTCTCTGTTGATGCAATTGTTGATGACTGAAGTTCTGATATCAACCAAAGCTCCTCATCCCACCCCCCGGATTGTAAATAATGTAAATAATTCAATGTACATACTATGATGATTAACTTGTGTGATGACTGTATTATGTTGATAGTATGTATTTGTACCATGAATTGATTAACGTGGACCCCGACTTAAACAAGTTGAAAAACTTATTCGGTTGTTACCATTTAGTGGTCAATTGTACGGAATATGTACTGAACTGTGCAATCTACTAATAAAAGTATCAATCAATCAATCAAATTGTCTTCGTTAGCACTTATGATAACAATATCACTAATACTTGGTTAATATTCAAATCCCAAAACGTCCCAAAAAAAGTGCAGTTCCCCTTCAATATTTGACGAGTGTTCTAATATTTTTACACAAATGTTAGATCTTAAAATAATTGAAGAAAAACATACTTTGTAGAAAAAAAGTATTGGGGTATACCAAGCCCAAAATCTATATAGGACCAACTATGTATTTTCCCTCATTAAGTGTTCCAATCCTGTTGTTCATGAAGTGTCAATGACCATAATTGTAGTTGGTTGTAGAGTACACATGTCCAATGTTACTTGAAGCAGAGGACCCTGGAGAGTTTTTTGTCTCAGTGTAACCAAGTAACAAGCTCAGGTATAGTCCAAGTCATACGAGCACAGTGGCATTCCCATGGCGACGCATCAGATTGTTTTACAGTTGCAGACAAATGATAAGAGATGCTTACTGGTAATGGTGGATTTTGGAAAGTAACTGTTTAATGTCAAGTATGCAAGCTTCAAATCAGTATTTTGGATGTTATGTACAGTGGGGGAAAAAAAGTATTTAGTCAGTCACCGATTGTGCAAGTTCTCCCACTTAAAATGATGACAGAGCTCTGTAATTTTCATCATAGGTACACTTCAACTGTGAGAGACAGAATGTTAAAAAAAAAATCCAGGACTTCACCTTGTAGGAATTTTAAAGAATTTATTTGTAAATTATGGTGGAAAATAAGTATTTGGTCAACCATTCAAAGCTCTCACTGATGGAAGGAGGTTTTGGCTCAAAATCTCACGATACATGGCCCCATACATTCTTTCCTTAACACAGATCAACCGTCCTGTCCCCTTAGCAGAAAAACTGCCCCAAAGCATGATGTTTCCACCCCCATGCTTCACAGTAGATATGGTGTTCTTGGGATGCAACTCAGTATTCTTCTTCCTCCAAACACGACAAGTTGAGTTTATACCAAAAAGTTCTATTTTGGTTTCATCTGACCACATGACATTCTCCCAATCCTCTGCTGTATCATCCATGTATCCATTTTGGTATAAACTCAACTCGTCGTGTTTGGAGGAAGAAGAATACTGAGTTGCATCCCAAGAACACCATACCTACTGTGAAGCATGGGGGTGGAAACATCATGCTTTGGGATAGCATCTCAAACCTCCGATTTAAGCAGTCCTGCAGCATGTTCACTTGTGCAAGGCTGGACAGCCAGTTAACATCCAATAAGTACATTTATTTTAATCAAGTCATTTAAAAAAGGTAAACATGGGAATTTTTATAGGCTACTAAAAGCAAGCAGCTACACAACCGCTAAGCACACAATAGCCCACAAGCTAAACATACATAGTGGTTGTCCTGAACTAAAACATAGTATTTGTTTATATGTGATATCAATATAAGTTGGTTATTTCTTTCATTTTTCCTTTTTGGAATGCTGCACAGGGTTCAGCAGACCAGCTCTTCTTCTTCTCACTCTTTTCGAAGTGTTGATCAATGTGCGCATGTCTGCTTATGAAGTTTTTACATCTTACAAATAAAATACAAATGGAAAATAAACAAGTATCAAATAAAAAGAGTTGCATATTACTCACACATACAAAGTCTCTATTACAAAGTATCTAGTAACAAACGTATCCGCCTTATTCAGCTTACTGAGCAGTAAGCTTACCTACGGCACAGCTCGGTTGGTAGAGTGGCCGTGCCAGCAACCTGAGGGTTGCAGGTTCGATTCCCGCTTGTGCCATCCTAGTTACTGCCTTTGTGTCCTTGGGCAAGACACTTTACCCAGCTGCTCCCAGTGCCACCCACACTGGTTTAAATGTAAGTTAGATATTGGGTGTCACTATGTAAAGCGCTTTGAGTCACTTGAGAAAAGCGCTATATAAATATAATTCACTTCACTTCACCTACATGAATAATTATGGCCATGAGGCGTTGCCAAAAAACAATTTCTAACCCACTCCGACGCAAAGACAGCATAAGTCAATTCTAAAAGGTTAATAATAAATAGGTTAGTGTTTGTCATAGTGGCCCTGTGATGAGGTGGCGACTTGTCCAGGGTGTACGCCCCAAAAGGGACAGGCGGTAGAAAATGGATGGATGGATGGATGGGTTTGTCATAGCTAATGTTGTTCCCTGTTTGAGTAATTGAATTTAATTAAGCCTTTTCTAACATTCCACACTATAAAATAATAAAAGTATATATGATTTGTGCTTATTTATTGCAGTCAAAACTCTGATACCTCTATCATATCAGTATGGAAAAAATTATTTCAGGACACCCCTAGATATTATTAAACACCTCATTATTCCAAGTCAAGAATCCAGCACGTTCGCTCACTTCACGGTACATCCACGCACGTAATAAAGACAAGACAAAACAAAATGCAATTAATAGCTATGCTCCTTTCTAGGGCTGATGAATTATAAATGACGGCCATCAGCAGGTAGAACCAGGGCAGTAAAGTCAACTTGCCCTGGCTCGCTGTGGAATGGAGGGACTGAGATAGTGTTTGTTTGTGATGCAGCTTGTTAAGTGTAAAGAAATGGTTTTAGAAATGTTGTTGCTTGTAGTGTGAATTTTTAATTTTTTTGTAGATCCATTTTAAAAGAAATATTTTTTTTGTGCTTTTTTGTTATTTACAAGGCAAATGAAAGGCATGTAACTGGAACTTTTGCTTTTGGAAAATTTGATATTTTTTTGCAGTCGTCAGGTAACCACACTTGTGTGTGTGTGTTGTGTGTGTGTGTGTGTGAGCGTCTCACACAACAGTCCTACTTTGTGACTTGCATCTCGGAAACCAGTTACACTGCTTTTTTTCCTCCCCGTTAGGACTTTTCAAGTGATGACACCAAGCTGGAATACAATGTGGACGCAGACAATGGCATCGCCATGGAGGGTTATCTTTTCAAGAGGGCCAGCAATGCTTTCAAGACATGGAATAGGTATGAGAAGACCATTTCAGTTACAGAAGTCATGGCCCGTAGAGATAACGCATAATACTGTATGTGGGGCCAGAAATGCTGAATTGTGAGTATTGAGGGATCACACCCTTTTTGTCGTGAAATTAATGTTAACATAATGAAACTGAGTTAAAAAAAACAACAAAAAAAACAAGCTAACTGTTCTTTGCAGACGGTGGTTCTCCATTCAGAACAATCAGCTTGTTTACCAGAAGAAATTTAAGGTATGTCAAGTGACTGTCTGTGCACCAAACCTCAATTAGACATGCATGCCTTTGCTCAGAATAACAGGACCCTTCAGTTTGATGTAACTGCAATCCTAAACTGATGTTTATTAGCTTCACCATTCATCCACAGAACTTTCTTGTCAGTCCACAACCCTATGAGATGTAAAAGGGAAGAACCCAAATCGTCAGAACATATTTTTCAAGCTTAACTAGACACAATTTCTATAACTGGTCAACTTTAAATGTCTTTTGCTGATGGCAAAGCAAGGAGCACGTTAATAAGCAGTGCCCCTTTGGTGTTTATCATCCTAACAATGCTGGGTTTCAACTGCTCGTCTGCTCCCACAGGACAACCCGACAGTGGTGGTGGAAGACCTGAGGCTGTGCACGGTCAAGCATTGTGAGGATTTAGAGCGGCGCTTCTGTTTCGAGGTTGTGTCGCCTACCAAGTAAGTGCACACACCGGATATGGAAATGTTTTTTAAATCTTGCCTATCATTCACAATCTTTATGTTTTTCTTTTTTTTTTTATGCATTCCAACTCGTAAATAAACGCTAGCAAAAGTCAGCTAAGAATGGAGCCGGTGTTAGTTGCTGTATTCTACCTATAAAGTGCTCTAAAAACATATGAAAACCTCCATCAACATTTTGTATATAATATAATGTATTAAAATAGGCACATTCATAATAACATGTAATATTTACCTACTTTGCTCATTTTACGCATAAAGCGGCGTTTTAATTTTACAGACGCATCGCAACGTTTGCTTTTCCCTTCAAAAAAAAACACTACAAATCACGGCAGACTTTAATGAGAGCCACCAAAGATTGTTTACTTTGGGACAAATGATGATCCAGAACCTTTTATTTTTTTAGCCTGACTATAAGGAGGATGAGCAACAACTTTTAAAAGTTGTGTAATCAGATCCAGCTTTAGTTAAACACTAAGCATCAAACTACAAACATAATTGAACAATCTCTTACTGTACAATGTCTGCTCTCATTTGGAAGCCAACTGTCAGATGTTCATAGCTTCCCGTTTAGATGAAGTTGGATTATCATAATTCTCACGATCGGTTAAAAAAAAAAAGTGCCGCAAATGAGATTTTCGTGTCTTTCCCGCCATCCGCTGATCTAAGTTGGATGTCAGAGTTGACCAATGATGATTTATGTCCTCAACCATCTACCATTCAGGTGAGAGGCATGATTTATAATCTAGAATTAACTTTCACCAACTCAGAAGCGATGCAGCAGCTCACTGTCTCAGTACATCAATGTAGCAACATAAGCTAAGCTCTCTGAGATCACGGCGCGGCTAAAAATAGTTTGTCTGCGTTAGTGTTTATATTATCAATATTGATATTACTTGGCTAAAATTCACATTAAGAGATGTAAACAAAGTATTTTTGGCATTTTTATGGCCACAATACTCCTATTAGCTGCATTGTTAGCCTCCTCGTACTTGCCGTGTATTAAAAATTAATGTGTTATCTGTTTGGATTAATGTACTGAATAAGTTGCACCAACAGTTAAAAAACTGTAAAAATGTAATTCATTTAAAATATTTTGAAAAAGTTGATGGAACTTTTTTATAATTTTTTATTCTATTTATTTTTGTAATTAACAAAAAACATTTTTTTACAACTACATGCATAAGGCATTGGTAGTTTTTTCTGTTTCAGTTTTGTAAATACACTGGGATAGGTGTAACAGGCTTTTAGTTTCTGCCTATTCCATTTCAGATTATATATGTATATATAATATATATATATATATATATATATATATATATATTTTTTTTTTTTTTTACCTGTCTAATGTCTAATTTAAGTGAAACTTCAACTTGAAAATGTATAGAAAAAAAGAAAGACATATTTTCTTTTACATAGGGATTGTGAATGATAGGCAAAAAATAGTGCAGTTAGTTTAGATAGTTTAGTTTATTATTTCTTCGGTCAATGGGCAACAAAATAAACAAACAGATGTACATTCATAAACAAACAGTTGTACATTCATAAATAAAATTAAAAAAAATGTTGCAGACCGAAAGGGTTTAGGCCGAAGTTGAACACCTATTGCGCCTAACCCTATAAACAAAGTCAAGTACAAGATGAGCTTAAAAAAAATGTGATATTTCCTTTTCACAGCATATTATAAATACATATTGTACATAACTAATACAGTTCAATTATATAAACAGTAAAGACATGTGAAATATCCTTGTACACATGTCAAACCTTTGCACCGATTATATACTATATACCAGTGGTTCTCAACCATTTTTCAGTGATGTACCCCCTGTGAACATTTTTTTAATTCAAGTACCCCCTAATCAGAGCAAAGCATTTTTGGTTGAAAAAAAGTGATGAAGAAGTAAAATACAGCACTTTGTCATCAGTTTTTGACTTATTAAATTGTATAAAAGTGCCAAATATTGCTCATTTCTTGAGCTATTTGGAAAAAAAGATAAAAATAACTAAAAACTTGTTGAAAAATGAACAAGTGATTCAATTATAAATAAAGATTTCTACAAATAGAAGTAATCATCAACTTAAAGTGCCCTCTTTGGGGATTGTAATAGAAATCGTTAACATCAATATTTATGGAACATGTCCACAAAAAATCTAGCTGTCATCATTGTTGCATTTCTTTTCACAGTTTATGAACTTACATTCATATTTTGTTGAAGTATTTTTCAATAAATCTATTTATAAAGGATTTTTAAAGTGTTGCTATTTTTCAATAAACATATATATAAAGGATTTTTGAATTCTTGCTATTTTTAGAATATTTAAAAAAAAATCTCACGTACCCCTTGGCAGAACTTCAAGTACCCCCAGGGGTACGTGTACCCCCATTTGAGAACCACTGCTATATACAAACAATTATACTTCCACTGTATTCATATCCCACATGTAGTTTTTAATTAACATTGATCATAGTATTAACTACAGTGTTGATTCAAGAGTGATACATTTTTCCAAAATATTGGTCTAAAGTTTTTTTTTTAAAGGTGTGAATGGAACTGGAACATTTTAAAGACTCATCCAAGCTGTTCACTTTAATTAAAGGAAATGTTAAACATTTTTCTCAGTGTTTTTTATGTATTTTTTTTATTTTTGATGGTGAGCCATAATGATGAACATTATTAACCTTCTTCTGACAGTCACATCCAAACTCTCCTTTTAGTGCTAAAAATGGAACAGGTCAAAAAGTCCTATTCATAGAAAGTACAGGAAAATCATGACTGGGCATTTGCACTCATATTCTGCAGACAGCAGTCGTGTGATGCTCGTTTGTCCCAACAGGAGCTGCATGATGCAAGCAGACTCTGAGAAGCTGCGACAGGCGTGGATCAAAGCGGTCCAGAACAGCATCGCTACCGCCTTCCGCGACAAGGGAGACGACGCTGAGGTAAGAAAAAACATAAAAGAGGCTGACTGGGTGGATTGAAACACTCATACAGTACTGTATGATTATCACTCAATAACACTGAAACCATATTGCCTGTTCACATAAATGTGTATACTGTATTTTTCGGACTATAAGTCGCTCCGGAGTATAAATTGCACCTGCGGAAAATGCATAATAAAGTAGAAAAAATCATATATAAGTCGCACTGGAGTATAAGTCGCATTTTTTGGGGAAAATTTATTTGATAAAACACAACACCAAGAATAGACATTTTAAAGGCAATTTGAAATAAAGAATAGTGAACAACAGGCCGAATAAGTGTACGTTATATCAGTGGTCCCCAACCTTTTTGTATCCGCGGACCAGTCAACGCTTAATAATTTGTCCCGCGGCCCGGGGGGGGGGTGTCCTTTTTTTTTCTTTTCTTTTTTTTTCTTCATTGTCATGAAAAAGGGATGTTTTTGTCATGAAAAGGGGAGTTTTTTGTGGTTGGTGCACTATTTGTAAGTGTATATTGTGTTTTTTATGTTGATTTAATAAAAAAATAAAAAATATATATTTTTATTTATTTATTTGTTTTTTAATAAAAAATTCTTCTGCGGCCCGGTACCAATCAGGCCACGGCCCGTTGGGGACCACTGCTTTATATGACACATAAATAACCAACTGAGAAGGTGCCTGGTATGTTAACGTAACATATTATGGTAAGAGTCATTCAAATAACTATAAATAACTTCAAATAAACTATACGTTTACCAAACAATCCATCACCCCTAATAGCTAAATCCCATGAAATCTTATACGTCTAGTCTCTTACGTGAATGAGCTAAATAATATTATTTGATATTTTACGGTAATGTGTTAATTTTTTAACACGTAAGTCGCTCCTGAGTATAAGTCGCACCCCCGGCCAAACTATGAAAAAAAACTGTGACTTGTAGTCCAAAAAATACGGTACCTTTACATAGATTTAAAAGAAAAAGAATTGATCTGATCAAGTGTCATTCATTTGTGCCAGAAGCTGGACAGGAAGTCTTCCACATCAACAGGGAGTTTGGACTCTAGCGGGGAGCCCAAGGAGAGATCACTGAAAGGGGAGAGTGCTCTGCAGAAGGTCCTCGCCATCCCGGGCAACGCTTGTTGTTGCGACTGCGGCCAGCCAGATCCTCGCTGGGCCAGCATCAATCTGGGCATCACTCTCTGTATCCAATGCTCGGGAATTCACAGGTAAAAATATTGGCAGGCTTTCAAAAGATTGAGACTAAAAAAAACTAATTGCATTTTATTGGGTGTTTTTGTGAACAAACTCGATTTGTTGTACCTCACGATTGGACTGCCATTCTTAGAGTGAGAATTGAATTCAGAATCAGTTGTTGATTCAACACGAGTAATATATTATTTGGTATACGAATTATAATGTAACATTTTCAACTCACCGGTTACAGGTTACAAAAGCTCCTCTTGTCTGCTGACCTACGACTAACAGGTGCAGTTTTGCCGTGGATCTTTTTTTGTACTATTTTATTCATGAAAATTACAAATGTAATACATAATTTGAAAAAAAGTACAGCAACTCCAACCTAATCTGAGCTTCACAATACTCAAGATTAAAATTTACAAAGAAATTGAAAAGACATACAAATACAATACTAATTACTAGGGGCGTGGGGAAAAAAAAAATTGGAATCGAATCGAATACGTTGTGCGATTCGGAATCGATTCTCATTTTTAAAAAAATCTATATTTTTTTTAAATTTATTTTATTTTTTTTAATCAATCCAACAAACCACTACACAGCAATACCATAACAATGCAATCCAATTCCAAAACCAAACCTGACCCAGCAACAATCAGAACTGCAATAAACAGCAATTGAGAGAAGACACAAACACGACACAGAACAAACCAAAAGTAGTGAAACAAAAATGAATATTATCAACAACAGTATCAATATTAGTTATAATTTCAGTTTAGCAGTGATTAAAAATCCCTCATTGACATTATCAGGAGACATTTAGAAAAATTAAAACAATAGTGTCACAGTGGCTTGGTCTTGCATCGCATCTCATAAGCTTGACAACACACTGTGTCCAATGTTTTTCACAAAGATAAAATAAGTCATATTTTTGGTTTGTTTAATAGTTAAAACAAATTTACATTATTGCAATTAGTTGATAAAACATTGTCCTTTACAATTATAAAAGCTTTTTTTTTTTTTTAAATCTACTACTCTGCTAGCATGTCAGCAGACTGGGGTAGATCCTGCTGAAATCCTATGTATTGAATGAATACAGAATCCTTTTGATTTGGAAAAATATCATTTTTGAATCGAATCGAAAAAATCGATATATTATCGAATCGTGACCCCAAGAATCGATATTGAATCGAATCGTGGGACACCCAAAGTTTCGCAGCCCTACTAATTACAGTACAAAAAAGATCAAAAGAACAATTAATAAACGTAACAATGTCACTCATAGTAATATCAATGACAGTTGTTGCGTTTTTTTAATCCAAAAAGTGATTCTAATGAGGAAAAAATAGTAAAATATTATTCTTTAAGTGATTTTTTAAAGATGTGAATTTGGAATAGGAATACATTTGGGTGTGAATCGTTATTATTAGAACCATCATTGAATAGTGCATGTTGATTTAGCAAAAAAAAATGTCCTGCCCAACTCATCTCCCTAAGTGGGTGGTCCATGTATCAGTAATAAAGCGTAACAATACAGCATACAAAAGCATAACAAAACAGCGTACAAAGTGTTACCAGTAAGTGGCACTCAAACATCATCAGAAATGTGTACACTGCATTTCAAGCTATGCACAGAAGAAGTCAGAGGATGTTTTTGTTTGTAAGTTACCAATAACAGGTGCGTGCTAACTTTGATGTTTTATTTGTAGATTAAATAAAACATTGAATGGTTGTGAGGTTTGAATGTACTTGATTGATTGATTGATTGATACTTTTATTAGTAGATTGCACAGTTCAGTACATATTCCGTACAATTGACCACTAAATGGTAACACCCGAATAAGTTTTTCAACTTGTTTAAGTCGGGGTCCACGTTAATCAATTCATGGTACAAATATATACTATCAACATAATACAGTCATCACACAAGTTAATCATCATAGTATGTACATTGAATTATTTACATTATTTACAATCCGGGGGGTGGGATGAGGAGCTTTGGTTGATATCAGAACTTCAGTCATCAACAATTGCATCAACAGAGAAATGTGGACATTGAAACAGTGTAGGTCTTATTTAGTAGGATATGTACAGCCAGCAGAGAACATAGTGAGTTCAGATAGCATAAGAACAAGTATATACATTAGAAATACATTTGAGTTGTTTATAATCCGGGGAGATGGGATGTGAATGGAGGAGGCTATTAGTAAAGTGTTGAAGTTGCCTGGAGGTGTTGTTTTAGAGCGGTTTTGAAGGAATATAGAGATGCACTTACTTTTATACCTGTTGGGAGTGCATTCCACATTGATGTGGCATAGAAAGAGAATGAGTTAAGACCTTTGTTAGATCGAAATCTGGGTTTAACGTGGTTTGTGGAGCTCCCCCTGGTGTTGTGGTTATGGCGGTCATTTACGTTAAGGAAGTAGTTTGACATGTACTTCGGTATCAAGGAGGTGTAGCGGATTTTATAGACTAGGCTCAGTGCAAGTTGTTTTACTCTGTCCTCCACCCTGAGCCAGCCCACTTTGGAGAAGTGGGTTGGATTGAGGTGTGATCTGGGGTGGAGGTCTAAAAGTAACCGGATTAGCTTATTCTGGGATGTTTGGAGTCTAGATTTGAGGGTTTTGGAGGTGCTGGGGTACCAGGAGGTGCAAGCGTAATCGAAGAAGGATTGAATGAGAGTTCCCGCTAATCGGCACTAATCGGCACCTTTATTTTTACCTGTACTGTACTTTCTGCTGATTGTTTTTGATTTTTTTGTAAGGCTTTTGTTGTCGTCAAGATGGCATTTTAGGGTTTTTAATGAGTGCGTCCATTATTTGTTGTTTTCCGGGAGTCTTGGAATGTAACCTCTATCTTTCCTGTTAATGAGGACAAAGGGGAATCGATCCAAAATTACAACTAAGTTGTTATTTCTGGTAAAACATAATAAGTTGTAATAAAATGTATAATTTCTTAAACTTTTTCTCACCTCCAGGAGTCTGGGAGTTCATTTCTCTAAAGTCCGCTCCTTGACGTTGGATTCATGGGAGCCAGAACTGCTTAAGGTAAATAAATGAGTGGATTTCTTCAGACACATGAACATTTTTTTATTGGCATGCAGTTTTTTCAAAAAAAACTAAATGAAACATGGCCCACACCATTACATTTAAAATGATTAACAATACAAATAAAGAAAGAAGTTCAAGTGTAGAATATTAGATAAGAAATATATCAATAGTAATCACAAAGTTGAGGTGTAAAACTATTTATGCTATTTTGCTGTTTAGCTTTTAACTTCTTTGATTAGATTTTTGCATTTTATTAAACAGGAAATATCAACATATCTTCCATGTTACTGTATGCAACGTGCTATTGAACACGTTTGAGCACTACTGGTCTACATGGACTATATTTATTAATTTATCTTTAACTTTTCTTGTTTAAAAAAACTTGTAAGATCAATTGAATCCATATAAACGTACGTCTCACTAAATTAGAATATTTTTAAAAACTATGTTTATTTTTGTAGATCAATTCAAAAAGTAACATATTATTATATTAATATATAGAGATTCACTACAGACAGTGTGAAATATTTCAAGAATGTGTTTCTAATCTTCATGATTTTCTCCGACATATGATAAAACCCCAAATTCATTATCTCCTTAATCTGGAAAAGTGTTAAGTGTCAATATTATAAACACTTCAATCAGCAAAAAAACTGCAAAACCCCTCACAGCTTTAAGTTTGACTTAAAGTTTTGCACAATATTTTTACTTACATCAGGGATGGGTACAAGATGTTAGTACTTTTATAAGTACAAACTGAATTCTGTTGGATCTATAGAGTACTAATTTGCTTAAAAGCAAACTAATATTTCAGTTCAGTTTCAGTTTATTTCTAACATGCATATAATACAATGTAATGCATCACATATTTCCATTTGTTTCATTACAGCACATCCGAAAAGGAGTAGGAAGAAGCTGAGCTTATTTAATCCTACGCCTTTTCATACAATAACAATTCTATCCCATTTCTTTGTTCTGTGTAACAGAAAAGTGAATAAATAATATACCATAGTAAGAAACAAGTATTAAATACATAAAAAAATCTTTATTTAAAAAAAAAAAAAAAAGGGTTTTCAAGATGTGCATCATAATTGTTCTTCAGTGTACTTTGTGAACATTTGTAGTGTGAACCGTCTCTTAAAGTGAATAATATTGGTGCTTTGTTTGATTTGTTTGGTTAATCCATTCCATAATTTTATTCCACATACAGATATGCTATAGGTTTTAAGTGTTGCAGAACATGTTTTGCTTTAATCATCATTGATGTTTTTTTGCAACTTTGTTGTATATTTTTACATGTGGTTTCCAGTTCATTTTGTCATGTATTACACCGAAAAATGTGTAGTCTTTTACCCTTTCAATGTCTACTCTGTTTTGTATTTGTGTTTGACTTACTCTTCTACTGTTACAAAATAGCATTATTTTAGTTTTTCTGAGATTCAGAGTCTGTTTTCGTCCAACCATATTTTTAATTTGTTAATTTCTTCTGTTATTATTTGTATTATCTTTGGTGTGTTCTCTCCTGAACAAAACACACTTTTATCATCTGCAAATAATACTAAATTTAAGTCCTCTGTAACTTTACAAATGTCGTTTATATTAAGAGTGAATCATTTTGGTCCGAGTATTGATCCCTGAGGTACGCCACAAAATATTTTCAGCTCTGTAGAAGTGTGTTCACCTAGCTTCACGTATTGCTTCCTGTTGGTTAAGTAGCTTTTAACCCTGTTCAAGCCCAACCCTATGATTCCACACCTTTCTAATTTGTTTTTTTAAGATGCTGCGATTAATTGTGTCAATCAGCAAATTTCAATACCTTTTGTTGCCAGTTACGTCATGTTTGGTTGCGGACTTGGCACCGGCTCAAGCACTTGGCAGGCAAACAGGCGTATTTGTAGTAGCGGACTGTCATTTTCCATGCCAACAAAGCAAGTACGTCTGATAGGAAGCCCTCGAAAGTAAGGCTCCACTTCTCAAAAAGCGCAATCTCGGTGTTAATTTATATTGGATATGCCATATGCATGCTGCTGAATAGCATTAGCAATTTTACACATTCAAATGTGTTATTTAAAACTGCAACTAAGCTGCACTTTAAAATCAAACAGCTGGTGTGTTGTAAGTACAATACTTTGAGTATAAACTCTTTGTAGGGCTTAACAAAAGAAAAGACTGGCACTTTTAACTTAATTCCAAAAGACTGACTACAAACTGAAATTAATACATACTGGCATAACAAGTAAGTTACAATAACTTGACAATACAGTTATCATTACTAGTCCAGCGTTAAATGTTAAGTAAAAAAATGAGATTTGAATAATTAACAATTAACATTACTACCAAATTAATGCAGACAAGTACCAAAAATTGGTACCATTGAGCACAGGTATCGATTAAGAAGTACCAAAATTGGTACCGTATCGGTTCAAAAGTGAAAGGTACCCGTCTTTAATTAAGGCACACCTGTAAGTGGCAGCATTTTTCTCATGCTTTTAACTCATCCTTTCTCAGCTGATGTGTGAACTTGGAAATGGCGTCATCAACCAGATCTACGAGGCTCGACGAGAGGAGCTGGGAGCGAGAAAACCACAGCCAGGAGACCCAAGGTACACATGTATTAGAAGCATGGGGTCCCCCGCCTCACTATTTGAGAAGAACAGTTTTAAACCAAGGTGCAGTGTTAGTGATTAGGGTGGCTATGTCACTGTTAAGTCTAATCTACACCAGTGTGTTGGATCAATTTTAATGATTATTTAAAGATGTTTAAACTTGTGGAAAAATTGTTGAGTCTAACCAACCAGTTGTTGCTCATGAACAAACTTTGTTTTTCCAGACATGAAGTAGAGGCCTACATAAAAGCCAAGTACGTGGATCGCAGATTTGTGCGCAGGCCGTCTGACGAGGAGCTCCGGAGCAAGGTGATGTCCCTCAGCAAACAGGAAAAGAGACTCAGCAGCAGCTCTGAGCATCTTCCCCCTAGACCACCACCGCCTACGCCCAAACTACGGCCTGGCTCCAACAACTCTGGACAGTCAGGTCAGTGGAAAGATCACACATTTGGTGTCTACTGGGATTGCAATGATAGGCTTTTAGAGGTTAGTGTAAGTATTAAAGCTTTGAGGAACTCTCATGTGAGGTCTTTGGGCGACTACAGAAGCACAACTAGGGATGCGTTGAAAGACTCCCTCTTCCTCCCCTCATTAGCAGCTTTTCCTATCCTTGTGTGCTTGATGTGTTTTTTGCACTGTAGTGACCAAGCCTTTTGGCATAGTGTGTGTTCTCTTTGAACAGCATATGTCATTGCCTCGTGTAGTCCGTCTCCTCCAGTGTCAAGCGAGCTGCTACTGTAACTATTTCTGCTTTCACTCTTTCTCATTTCTCTTGTTTTGTCACACTTTGTCTCCCCCTCCTGGCTGTTCTTTGCTGCTGGACTAACACCTGCTCCCCTTCGCCGCCTACCTAAAATCGCCACTCCCACCCCACCATGCCACTCAATCAATACCCTGTGCTGCTCAATCCCCCTCCAAAATCCCATCATCCCTTGCGTAGCTGTTGCCAGTGGCTTGGAGGCCCGCCGGGACTCTCTCTTCTGTCCTGACGAGCTTGACTCGCTCTTCTCCTACTTTGACAACTCCTCCAAGCTCAGGAGCAGTAAGTATTCAATGTCAATGTTTGGCCTGCTTCTCCATTCCCTTTGTCCATCGCCTCTTCCTGATTCAAGGCTGTAGACCTAAAACCCTTTCATCCTATCGCCTGCTTCTCCTTCATCTTGTTCCTATTAATAGAAAATCTCTTTGTGTAAAGAGATTGGAACTAAAGTGTTATGTGTTGGTTTTCCTGGAGGCGGGGAAGGTTTTTCACTCACAGTTGTGGTTCCTGGATTTGTATTTATGTCGTCATGAGGGTGGGTGTTCTGTCATCTGTATCTATGTCTCTAATTTTGATGTAATAAATCATCATCATCACAATAAAGTACAGTGGAACCTTGATTACCACATTTAATTGGTTCTTGAACAGGGTTCGTAAATCGACAATTTTGTTTAGTGAAGCAAACTTCTCCATTGGTTGACAAGACTTTGCAGCATCGCGTGGACATCGGGGGCGGTACCTCTGGATTGGCAGACCGGGGTGGTGGTTCCTCTCTTTAAGAAGGGGGACCGGAGGGTGTGTTCCAACTATCGTGGGATCACACTCCTCAGCCTTCCCGGTAAGGTTTATTCAGGTGTACTGGAGAGGAGGCTACGTCGGATAGTCGAACCTCGGATTCAGGAGGAACAGTGTGGTTTTCGTCCTGGTCGTGGAACTGTGGACCAGCTCTATACTCTCGGCAGGGTTCTTGAGGGTGCATGGGAGTTTGCCCAACCAGTCTACATGTGCTTTGTGGACTTGGAGAAGGCATTCGACCGTGTCCCTTGGGGGGTGCTCAGAGAGTATGGGCTATCGGACTGTCTTATTGTGGCGGTCCGTTCCCTGTACGATCAGTGCCAGAGCTTGGTCCGCAATGCCGGCAGTAAGTCGAACACATTTCCAGTGAGGGTTGGACTCCGCCAAGGCTGTCCTTTGTCACCGATTCTGTTCATAACTTTTATGGACAGAATTTCTAGGCGCAGTCAAGGCGTTGAGGGGTTCCGGTTTGGTAACCGCAGGATTAGGTCTCTGCTTTTTGCAGATGATGTGGTCCTGATGGCTTCATCTGACCGGGATCTTCAGCTCTCGCTGGATCGGTTCGCAGCCGAGTGTGAAGCGACCGGAATGAGAATCAGCACCTCCAAGTCCGAGTCCATGGTTCTCGCCCGGAAAAGGGTGGAGTGCCATCTCCGGGTTGGGGAGAAGACCCTGCCCCAAGTGGAGGAGTTCAAGTACCTAGGAGTCTTGTTCACGAGTGAGGGAAGAGTGGATCATGAGATCGACAGGCGGATCGGTGCGGCGTCTTCAGTAATGCGGACGTTGTATCGATCCGTTGTGGTGAAGAAGGAGCTGAGCCGGAAGGCAAAGATCTCAATTTACCGGTCGATCTACGTTCCCATCCTCACCTATGGTCATGAGCTTTGGGTCATGAACGAAAGGATAAGATCACGGGTACAAGCGGCCGAAATGAGTTTCCTCCGCCATGTGGCAGGGCTCTCCCTTAGAGATAGGGTGAGAAGCTCTGCCATCCGGGAGGAACTCAAAGTAAAGCCGCTGCTCCTTCACATCGAGAGGAGCCAGATGAGGTGGTTCGGGCATCTGGTCAGGATGCCACCCGAACGCCTCCCTAACGCCTCCCTAGGGAGGTGTTTAGGGCACGTCCAACCGGTAGGAGGCCACGCGGAAGACCCAGGACACGTTGGGAAGACTATGTCTCCCGGCTGGCCTGGGAACGCCTCGGGATCCCCCGAGAAGAGCTAGACGAAGTGGCTGGGGAGAGGGAAGTCTGGGTTTCCCTGCTTAGGCTGTTGCCCCCGCGACCCGACCTCGGATAAGCGGAAGATGATGGATGGATGGATGGACTTCTCCATTAACAACAATATAAATATAAATATGGGCTCCGGCCTTGATAAAAGTCCTTATTTTAGTAAAGGTTTGTACACTTTGAACACAATATAAAGAGCCATACAGTACTGTACATCAAACAAACATAACAAGAGGGTGATGGATCAACCTTCTCATTATTAACAAGCCAGAATAACAACAAACTGCTGTCCTATATGCACTCACACTGACACAAAAATGGTGTCCTCACAAACAATCAAAAAGCACAACAATCCTTAACTCTTCTTGCTACAATAATAAACATTTTTAAAATGTAAACTGTACTTACATTAACATCGGCAAAGGAGTAGACAGGGAGGGATATCCGAGGGGGTAGAGGGAGCTGTAAAATAAGTCTGCTTTGGCATATTTTTCCAGAAAAGTCCGGTCTCATCACAATTAGAACTTGTTGCGTACGAAGCCTGATTGGTTGATTCTTAAATGGGTTGTACTTGTATAGCGCTTTTCTACCTTCAAGGTACTCAAAGCGCTTTGACACTACTTCCACATTTACCCATTCACACACACATTCACACACTGATGGAGGGAGCTGCCATGCAAGGCGCCAACCAGCACCCATCAGGAGCAAGGGTGAAGTGTCTTGCTCAGGACACAACGGACGTGACGAGGTTGGTACTAGGTGGGATTTGAACCAGGGACCCTCGGGTTGCGCACGGCCACTCTTCCACTGCGCCACGCCGTCCCATACTTAATTCTTCCATACTTGTGAACGCCATTATTGTACTCCTCGCAGGTAGTCAGTTTTTTGTGTTTTTTTTTTAATTCCACAGCGATTCCCTCCTGGTCTCCTATTGAGTTAGCAAAATTGACAAAAGGTAAAAAAACACAGAAAAGGCACATGCTGAAGTGCTGAGAAGTGACTAGTGATGTACTGTGCAGCAAGTGAGGTGGAGGGCTCCACCACCCCAAAAATGCTGAGCCCTGCTTTGTGTCTGCCAGCATGAAACACAATGAATGAATTTGTGAAGTGTTCCTTCACATAGAGGCATATGTGGCTCCATCTTAAGGTTTGTACATTGAAAAGTTTGCAAATACAGGGGTTCCTAAGTCAAGGTTCCACTGTACTGTATTTTATATATGGGAGTCGAGTAAAACACGGTAGTAATGAATATCATCCATCCCATCCATTTTCTACCGCTTATTCCCTTTCGGGGTCGCGGGGGGCGCTGGCGCCTATCTCAGCTACAATCGGGCGGAAGGCGGGGTACACCCTGGACAAGTCGCCACCTCATCGCAGGGCCAACACAGATAGACAGACAACATTCACACACTAGGGCCAATTTAGTGTTGCCAATCAACCTATCCCCAGGTGCATGTCTTTGGAAGTGGGAGGAAGCCGGAGTACTCGGAGGGAACCCACGCATTCACGGGGAG
Organism: Nerophis ophidion; assembly: GCF_033978795.1. Lineage (NCBI taxonomy): Eukaryota > Metazoa > Chordata > Actinopteri > Syngnathiformes > Syngnathidae > Nerophis > Nerophis ophidion. Next base: position 10,893,824 of record NC_084632.1, on the reverse strand, counting down.
AACATGCAAACTCCACACAGAAAGATCCCGAGCCTGGATTTGAACCCAGGACTGCAGGACCTTCGTATTGTGAGGCAGACGCACTAACCCCTCTGCCACCGTGAAGCCCGTAATGAATATCCGTTAGTTTAAAATAGGGGTCTTCTGATCAGGGTTGTATGCTGCCGATCATCCGTGACAGATCGGCCGATACCGATACCAATCACATGTGTTAACTGTAAATTTTTCTATTTATTTGTGGTTGATTGCCACTGACCGGATAACAATGCCAACACAATATTTAAACCATTTCTGGATCCTCTTTTATTACATGCAATTGTTTAAGCATAGTCAATAGTACACACTAACAATAGTGGAAGAGGGGTTAGTGCTTGTGCTTCACAATACGAAGGTCCTGAGTAGTCTTGGGTTCGATCCCGGGCTCGGGATCTTTCTGTGTGGAGTTTGCATGTTCTCCCCGTGACTGCGTGGGTTCCCTCCTCCCACCTCCAAAGACATGCACCTGGGGATGGGTTGATTGGCAACACTAAATTGGACCTACTCACATTCACATTGTGTTGGCCCTGTGATGAGTTGGCGACTTGTCCAGGGTGCACCCCGCCTTCCGCCTTAATGAAGTTAAGATAGGCTCCAGCACCCCCCGCCACCCCAAAAGGGACAAGCGGAAGAAAATGGAAGGATGAAAAAATAGCAAAAACTACCATTGTTTTTTTTTTTTTACCTCAAAGTCTATATCCAGGGACTTATTCCCTATGTCTGTAAACAATAACAAAACAAGAGATTTTGTAAAAAATTTAAATATTTATCTAATAATATGAGTATCAACACTACCAACATATGAATTGATCCACACTCAACTGTTATATTATTTTCTCTCTAACTCTTATTAAGCTACTTGCTTATTTCATTTTAATAGCTGCTTACTTCCTGCTTTGCACTTAACTTAAAGTTTACTTAACACTTGATTAAAGTGTTGTTTCAAGCTATCTTAGCAGCTATTAGCGTGTGTTCTTTTCTGCCTCTGCTTACACAGTGTGTAATATGTTTAGCCTTGTCTTTCACTGATAATGGTACTTGTAAGAAATGTTGTTTATTTTCCGCAATGGAGGTGATGATTATTAACTTAAGGGTGCTGCTCCACATTGTGGATGATGCACATACACGGTTATCAGTGCCTGTGTCAGCATGTGGACCATAAATAGAGCAAGTATCATGATCATAGGTGATCGGCTTTTTTGAGTGGCACAGCTCTCCCGTCCAAAGGCAAAACCTAGTAACTCACTTCTAGCTGATTTTGAGAAAACAAATCCATCTTGATGCTGTCTTACAAAGATCTACAAAGTCCTCAAACGTATAGATGTTTTCTTGAGCTTTCATTTTCTTGCCGATTGAGCCATGGATTGAATCTGCTCTCATGAACGTGTGCCCTTTCTCCAGATATTTTATTACAATCTCGGGTGGGCCCCATTCTGCGTTTACACATTGGGCAAGAGCGTCCAGTTTTTATTTTGACCTCCACAGTTATCTGCCCAAAAGAGTATGCAAGGGGAAGAATCAAGAACATTACATTTAATGAAGGTGCTTGCAACGTCCTGGGCCAATCTTCCAAATATCCCCTCGTGCCATAATATCACATAATCAGGTTGACCGTTGACCCCCATTCGTGCAAATGTCTCATTAAAGACAATAAGGTGACTGACAAAGAAGCTCCGATTGGCCCCTTGAGATACTAGGTATTTCTGTTGTATCTACGCGATTATGTGGTAGTTGCTAGGTCCTGCCATGCGCGTAACAGCTTACTTACGGAACAAATTACAATATCGCATACACTAATGTAAAACATATCACCTAGGAACCCCAAAATTATTATCAGCTCAGTTTTGACCAAAATTTAGTTACTGGGTTTTGCCTTTGGACGGGAGAGCTGTAAATATAGCAAAGGGCACTGTAATCATAAAATGAGAGCCAATGGATGTGTATGTTAGTTTTTTCGTCAGCTGCGGGCAGTCTTATAACGTTACCCCCTGAAAATAAAGGGGATTTACTGTACCGTTTTAGGCCAATTGCAACAATTTGTTATCACTAAAGCATGCTACTGCAAACACATGGTGTCGAAGTTACAGTTTTACCACAGCTTTTTATCATTGGTCCAGTTACAACCATCTGCTGCTGCACTTATGAGATTATAGAGTGTAATACAGTTCTTTGTTTCACGCTGTTAATTGGTTGTGAGCCTGACCATTGTAAAATAAAATAAAAAAAGACGTAGTAGAAAATAAACAAATAAAACCCACATAAGTCCCCTCTGCACTTGTTTTATCAAATATGATAGACATGACTAGAAAACAACATACTGTTCTGACTGTAGGAGCCATGGTCTCATCTAGTGGCCAATAATACTTTTGTAATGATATGCTTAGTTCATTTGGCTAGTTTTATGCTTGAAAATGTGTAATTTAGGCCAAAAATTCATAGAATGTTTTACAAAAAAAAGAAATGGAGTGAAGCTGTAAACTTCAAAGCACGATGTGGCAAAGGGCGGCTGACTGCACAGGGGAACCTCGCTTTACAAACTTAACAGGGCTCATAAATCCAAAAGTTTATATCGTGAACCAAATTTCTCCATAAGAAACAATGTCAATATGCATAATGGGTTGAAGCCTTGACAAAATTTACATATTTTAGTGAAGGTTTATACACTTTGAAGACAATATAAAACGCCCTACAGTACTGTACATTAAACAAACATAAAAAAGTGATGAATCAATTGTCTCCAAGTCCATTTTGTGCTCTCACAAGTGATCAGAAACCACAAATATCCTTAACTTTAACAATCATATTGCTGCAATAATAAATATCGCAGAGGAGCAGCTCATGAGAGAGAAATGAGCAAAGGGGAGGAGGAAGAGGCCTCTGTGTGTGCACTCTTGGAAGAGGCGCGGCTGAATGAGAGAGTCTTGGGAAATAAGTCCGCTTTGACATATTTTCCTAGAAAAGTCTGTTCTCATCGCAATTAAAATCTTGCTTTGTTTACGAAGCCGGCTTCCTCGATCTCGTCAGTACGAGCAAGCACAAAATGAATGACTGAAGCGTTCGTACTAAAAGGGGCGTATTTTGCTCGATCCAAAAATTCTTAAACCGAAAAGTTTAAAAAATCGAGGAATTTGTAAATCGAAGTTCACTGTACTTTGGAAACTTAAAATGGAAGGAATGGTAAATCATTTTAAATATGAAATCAACCAACCAAATGTTTTTTTTAACTTCTTAATACAACTATGTGGGTTTAAACTATGATGACCAACTATTATGGCAGAAAACTAAATAATTAATAGTCACACAGGCAAAAATGTGAATCTGGGTGAAATGATTCATAAAAAATGTATTTTTGTACGGTACTTAGGGAATGAAATGTGTTCCATTTAATGTTTTTTTTCTCTCTCTTCACAGTCAAAAGTGCAGACAGTGGCATCCAGCATAGTGCTGATGGCAGTAGGGAGATGCTGGCCACCACTCCCTCTAACAGTAGCTTGGCAGATGCAGGTAAGTCTTTCCCTATAGGCCTATCAATCTTAATTAAGGGTGTCCCGATACAACTTTTTCTCTTCCAATACTATTTTGATCCAATTCGATAGAGAACAATGGCAGACATAGAAAACTCGACCCTATTTATTATTATCCATTTGGAATGGATTTCTGCTATCTTTAAGTTGAAGTAAACACTTAGGTGAAACTTATGATGCAGTAAGACATTTGTTACTGGATAGTTTTTATACGCTTCGGCTTTGGAGACGTGTAAGTAATATGAAACTATACCTATTTGATACTTGTTTATATTGACCAATCCTGGCCAGATGCCCGTGTGGCAACCCATCTTGCTAAACTCCTTTCGATATAATCCGATAAAAAATGTTTCTGCTGATTTTGGAACGACATCAATGTCGAGTATTCGGGAACCCCTGCTCTTATTTTAGACCAGTGGTTCACAAAGTGGGCGGTACCGCCCCCCTGGGGGCGGTGGAAAGATCTGGGGGGGCGGTGAGGAAGAAGGGGGTGGTAGGGGGGCGGCAGTCCGAAGTCGAAGTCAGAAGTTCGAACGTTTGTTTGACGATTTGTACACAACACGTGCAGCAGGACGAGTCAGTGGACGACGAGTCAGTGGATGACGCATCAGGGTCCGGTTACCACACGCCGCTCTGGCCCAGTCAGATCCGACAGCATAGACTCCATCCCATTAATATTAAGTGTGAGACAATGAAGGTTACTGGTGGAATGTTTATTTACCATTCTATGTTGCTGAAACAGTTAAAACTGCTAAAAAATAAATTGGTTTACTAAATTGGGTTTTATTTGTGAAATACACATCTGTGTTTAACCTTTCTCTTTTCAAATTGCAGCATACCAAATATCAAGAAAGAGGTGTTTGTTTCCATATGTGTCTGTGGGGGGGGGGGGCTAGGAATTCCCCACTGGGGAGCCAAGGGGGCGCCGGCCTGCAAAAGTTTGGGAACCATTGTTTTAGACTAATAATAATTAAATAGTCAAACCAACCAAAGTTATTCTAACTTTGCTTGTTTATTCTCTTTTCTTGTTCAGATGTAGCTGAGGCTCCGCCCATGCCAATGCCCGCCGCCCTGCCTCCGCCGTCACCTTCCAAAGAGGTGGTGTTCTACGAGCCCAAGGAGTACAGTTCAGGTCTGCAGCTTTACTGGGCTTCGTGTGCCCGCAGCCTGCCCGAAATGGCCGAGGCCTTGGCCCACGGAGCCGAGGTCAACTGGGTCAACACGGAAGACGACAAGAGGACGCCGCTCATTATGGCCGTGCGCGGGGTAAGTCGGTTTTGTGCCACTCACTCACTTGACTAAAGTATTGTAAACATTTCTGTTCATGTGAAATGTCAGGGTTCTTTGGTCACCTGTGAGTTTCTACTGCAAAATGCGGCGAATGTAAACCAGCAGGACGCTCAAGGCCGAGGACCCCTGCACCACGCCACCATGCTGGGACATACGGGGTCCGTCTACCTCACCGCCACGCTTTGACTCACAAAAGAAACACCACCATTCATGTATTTTTTTGTGTGTTTTAGGCAAGTGTGTCTATTCTTGAAAAGAGGAGCCAATCAAAATGCTGCAGACATTGAAGAGAAAACGCCGCTGGTCATTGCGGTGGAAGCAGCCAATGCCGATATTGTCACTTTGTGAGTGTTATCATTTTTTTAATGACCCGTGTAAAACCTTTAAGCTTGTAGACATCCCAGCAATTGTGTTTAACACAATAACACACACATCTTGGACTTCAATTTAATGTCTGTCCATGAAGAGCACACGTTTTTATGGGCCCTCGTATTTCCTTCCGACACTGATTGTTATTTATTACTTCGGTACTCTTGTCTTGCTCTGTATATTTTATAGGATTGCTTATTATTTTTATTGGATAGAAGTCTGTTTATTTCATTTGTTGTTTTTTCTTTATTACTCTTTTGTTATTTATTTTTACCCCATATTTGTTCCCACTACCGCACCTTAAGTTGGAGTCCTTAATCTCGTTATATGCAAATATAATGTCAATAAAGTCCATTCTATTCTATTCTATTAAAAATAAAACTGGCTAGTAATGAGATATACATTGAGGTCCACAAGTATTTGCACACCCTGCAATTTTGCAAGTTCTCCCACTTAGAAATAAGGAAGAAGTCTGAAATGTTCATCATATATATATTTTTACTGTTAGAGACATAATCTATAAAGAAAAATCCGGAAATCACATCGTATGAAATATTTGTATGTTACTGGGGTTCATAAGTATTTGCACACATGAGAACATCATTTTTAATATTTAGTGCAGAAACCTTTGTTTGCAATTACAGAGGTAAAAAGTTTTCTATAGTTCTTCACCAGGTTCAACAGGGATTTTGGCCCACTCCTCCACACAAATCTTCTCTAGATCTGTCAGGTTTCGCAGCTGCCGCCAACCAACACAAAGTTTCAGCTCCTTCCAAAGATTTTTTTTATTGGATTTAGGTCTGGAGACTGGCTAGGCCACTCCAGAACCTTGATATACTTTGTATGGAGCCACTTCTTGGTTATCCTGGATCAGATCATTGTCAAGTTGGAAGACCCAGCCCAGACCCTTCTTCAATGCTCTGACCGAGGGAAGGAGGTTTTTGACCAAAATCTCACAATACGTTCATCCTCTCCTGTCCCCTTTGCTGAAAAGCATCCCCAAAGCATGATGTTTCCACCCCCATCCTTTACTGTAGAAATGGTGTTCTTGGGATGACGCTTATCCTTCTTTTTCCTCCAAACCCGACGAGTGGAGTTTATACCAAAAAGATCTATTTTGGTCTCATCTGACCACATTACTTTCTCCCATGTCTCCTCTGGATCATCTAGATGGCCATTAGCAAACTTCAGACGGGCCTGGACATGGGCTGACTTAAGAAGGGGAACCTTCCGTGCGATGCAGGATTTTAAACCACTACGCCTTAGTGTTACTGATAACAGTGGTCCCAGCTCTTTTCAGGCCATTCACCAGCTCCTGCCGTGTAGTTCTGGGCTGATTCCTCACTTTTTTTATTATGAGTGATGCCCCACGAGGAGAGATCTTACATGGACCCCCAGTCTGAGGTAGATTAGCAGTCATGTTTAGCCTTACATGGACCCCCAGTCTGAGGTAGATTAGCAGTCATGTTTAGCCTTACATGGACCCCCAGTCTGAGGTAGATTAGCAGTCATGTTTAGCCTTACATGGACCCCCAGTCTGAGGTAGATTAGCAGTCATGTTTAGCCTTACATGGACCCCCAGTCTGAGGTAGATTAGCAGTCATGTTTAGCCTTACATGGACCCCCAGTCTGAGGTAGATTAGCAGTCATGTTTAGCCTTACATGGACCCCCAGTCTGAGGTAGATTAGCAGTCATGTTTAGCCTTACATGGACCCCCAGTCTGAGGTAGATTAGCAGTCATGTTTAGCCTCTTCCATTTTCTAACAATTGCTGCCACAGTTGATCTATTCTCACCAAGCTGCTTCCCAATTGTCCCATAGCCTTTTCCAGCTTTGTGGAGCTCTACAATATTGTCTCTGGTCTCTTTTGACAGCTCTTTGGTCTTGCCCATGGTAGCAGTTGGACCTTGACTGACTGACTGGGCTCAAAAGGGTGTGAGTGGGTGATTAGATGTGGGGTAAAGGTGAAGTTTTGGAAAGGTAGACTTTTTCAAGGTAGACTCTTTCAGAGTCATAATTTTGGTTGATTCTCATGTGTGCAAATACTTATGAACCCCAGTAACATACAAATAAATCATTAAAAAATCATACAATGGGATTTCCGGATTTTTCTTTTTAGATTATGTCTGTAACAGTGGAAACACATGATAATAAACATTTCTAAGTGAGAGAACTTGCAAAATTGCAGTGTGTGCAAATACTTGTAGACCTCACTGTATTAAT
>NC_084632.1:10858882-10881382 GCF_033978795.1 Nerophis ophidion | reverse complement strand
TATTTTAAAGTAGTGTGATTATATTCGAAGTGTATAAAGTAAATATTTTTTGAGTGTAAAAGCTGATGTATATTGTTGAATGTCCAAAGTTAAAGCATATATTTGTTAAGTAAATATGCAACAAGCTTTTGTTTTCCTCTCACAGAATTGTGTACAATTTGCATTTAAAAATTGAAATTAGGGAGAAGAAAATATGTTGTTAGACCAAAGTTTGATCGACTTTATGTGACGTCGCTAGTGTCTGGATAAACAAAAAAAAAATACTTTTTAGTGCTGGTCGTTGCGAATGTTGATGGCTTTTGATCAAATCATCTGAGAACTGAATGTGCTGGAGCAATAAGAGATAATTAGACTAACAGGGAAGTTAAAAGAATGCTGTGTCAAGATGTAAATAAGTTATACTTACATAACAATTTTCATTCCATCTTCCCGCTCCAAATTCTGTATTTGTAGCGCACATAAGCACTTTGTTTAAAGGAGCAGTGTGTAGTACTGTAGCATCATAGGAACATCATTCTTCAAACCTGCTGCACTGCTTTTAGTTAGGTTTCAAGGCAGAAAAGTTGTATTTCTTACAGTTGGGCTGCACAAATGTGTAATTTGGATTCACACTAATCTTTTTTCTAAATGACAATTTTCATTTATTTTACTTGATAAGCTGCATTTTAAAAAAACAAAAAAAAAACACTTGTTGTATTCGAGGACCCAAGCTGCATTGTCGTTGCCATGACGACCAACACTTCTCCCTCACTCACTCTCGCCAGCCAGGACGAGTTGGCACCATTGCCCCTGCCCGCTGACAGCCCAGAGAGGAATTAACTGACCTTTTTTTTTTTTTGTCTGTATTACGGTCATAATATAGTGGCTGGTGTGCCATGTTTTTGACTTGATGGATTATTTCCAGTCTTTCTATTCATTTGTATTTGGAGAGACCCTTTTCAAGTCAAGTCAAGTCATTTTTATTTATATAGCACGTTTACAACAAATTTTAAATTGGACCAATGTGCTTTACAGGTTAAAAAAAGCATAGAGCAACAGAAACAGAAAACAAACAAAGAACATAAACATAGAATGAGCTGAACAAAATAGTGCAAAATACAGTAAAAGATGTCGAATAAAATAAATAAAAATAGTAGTAAAAAGTGCGACAAATAGAAAAAATGAAACTAAAGCGAACGGGTGGGGGGGGCGGGACTAGAAATGGTGGCCTAGTGGCCAGACTCAGCTCAGGTCAAAGGCCAGCGAGAAGAGGTAGGTCTTAAGAAGGGTTTTGAAAACCCCCAGGCTCTGGCCTGACCTAATGTGGAGCGGAAGGCTCTTCCAGAGCTTAGGAGCGGCAACGGAAAAGGCTAAGTCCCCTCTGGTCTTTAGCCTGGATCTAGGGACCGCCAACAGCAGTTCTCCCGTCCAAAGGCAAAACCTAGTAACTCACTTCTAGCTGATTTTGAGAAAACAAAGGAAAACCAATCTATCTTGATGCTGTCTTACAAAGATTTACAAAGTCATCAAACGTATAGATGTTTTCTTGAGCTTTCATTTTCTTGCCGATTGAGCCATGGATTGAATCTGCTCTCATGAACGTGTGCCCTTTTTCCAGATATTTTATCACAATCTCGGGTGGGGCCCCATTCTGCGTTTGCACATTGGGCAAGAGCCGTGTACAGCGTCCAGTTTTTGTTTTGACCTCCACAGTTATCTGCCCAAAAGAGTATGCAAGGGGAAGAATCAAGAACAATACATTTAATGAAGGTGCTTGCAACGTCCTGGGCCAATCTTCCAAATATCCCCTGGTGCCATAATATCACATAATCAGGTTGACCGTCGGCCCCCATTCGTGCAAATGTCTCATTAAAGACAATAAGGCGACTGAGAAAGAAGCTCCGATTGGCCCCTTGAGATACTAGGTTTTTCTGTTGTATCTACGCGGTTATGTGGTAGTTGCTAGGTCCTGCCATGCGCGTAACAGCTTACTTACGGAACAAATTACAATATCGCATACACTAATGTAAAGCATATCACCTAGGAACTCCAAAATTATTATCAGCTCAGTTTTGACCAAAATTGAGTTACCGGGTTTTTGCCTTTGGACGGGAGAGTTGGTCAGCTGACCTTAGGGCTCTAGACGAGGTATGGTGATGCAGAAGCTCGGTCAGGTATTGTGGGGCCAGACCATTTAGGGATTTAAAAACAATTAAAAGTAAATTAAAATCAACCCTTTCACAAGAACCATTGGGAGTTTCTTTAAAGCAGAACAAGGTAATAAGCTCTCTTATATAATTACCAGAAAACAAAATTGTTTTTAGGATTTTACAACAATATAAGAAAATATCAACAAAATACTCCCATTTATTCGTATACTCAATTGTAGAGGTTTTCTAACTTTTTTAACCAAGTACCACCTTAGAAAAAGCTTGGCTCTCCAAGTACCACCTTAATGACCAACCTTGAACTACAGTAGTGTAGTAGGCCTAAGTATTTATCAAAAACAAGGCAGAAGTTTTAGTTAAGTATATTTAATGTTTTGGGCATGGTAATGTTACACACAATTTGAACAGTAACACTGTTTGAATACAAGACAATAAAACACTACTTTAATTGGTTCTTTGGCCAATCACAGTTTGAGAATAAATGCTCTATTCCCTTTAAATAACAAAGTAAGGCAAAATAACTAAACAAAAGCAAGAACTACTATTGGCTGTAATTCAAATTATTTGTCTTTTTCCTGTGTCCAATGTCAATTTCGCTGAGTTTGTACACAGTCTAACAGTACAAGAATACAACAATGTCACTCAGATATTTGTGAAAATAAAGCAGACAACTGAAAAATATTGATCTCAACATAGCTAGGATGGATCAGATTGGTATCCATACTATCGATATGTATCGATCACCCCAGTGAGCAGCAATTTGCACCATGCTAAACCTGTTGTCACCTTTCGGATATCGGTAATTAGTTGATTAGAAAAAAACGTTAGATTATATTTTTCTGCTTCAATGAGACATTTTTGTGATTAGGTATTTTACTTTTTCCACATCTTTTAATGTTGATAATGTGCGTGTATAGGAACAAAAAAGGCAGCTTATGGCAAGCAGAACAATCTCAACTATCCGTAATATGTATTGGGGACGGCGTGGCACAGTTGGGAGAGTGACCGTGCTAGCAACCTGATGGTTCTTGGTTGGATCCCCACCTTCTACCAACTTCGTCACGTCCGTTGTGTCCTTGAGCAAGACACTTCACCCTCGCTCCTGATGAGTCCTGGTTAGGGCCTTGCATGGCATCTCCCGCCATCAGTGGGTGAATGTGGAAATAGTGTCAAAGCGCTTTGAGTACCTTGAAGGTACAAACCCCGTTTCCATATGAGTTGGGAAATTGTGTTGGAGGTAAATAAAAACAGAATACAATGATTTGCAAATCCTTTTCAACCCATATTCAGTTGAATGCACTACAAAGACAAGATATGTGATGTTCAAACTCATAAACTTAATTTTTTTTTTTTTTGCAAATAATAATTCACTTAGAATTTCATGGCAGCAGCAGCACTTACCAAAGTGGTTGGGAAAGGGTATGTTCACCACTTTACTTTTAACAACACTCAATAAACGTTTGGGAACTGAGGAAACTAATTGTTGAAGCTTTGAAATTGGAATTCTTTCCCATTCTTGTTTTATGTAGAGCTTCAGTCGTTCAACAGTTCGGGGTCTCCGCTGTCGTATTTTACCCTTCATAATGCAACACACATTTTTGATGGGAGACAGATCTGTACTGCAGACGGGCCAGGAAAGTACCCACACTCTTTTTTTTTTACGAAGTCACGCTGTTGTAACAAGTGCTGAATGTGACTTGGCATTGTCTTGCTGAAATAAGCAGGGGCGTCAATGAAAAAGACGGCGCTTGGATGGCAGCATATGTTCTAAAACCTGTATGTACCTTTCAGCATTAATGGTGCCTTCACAGATGTGTAAGTTACCCATGCCTTGGGCACTAATACACCCCCATACCATCACAGATGCTGGCTTTTGAACTTTGCGTTGATAACAGCCTGGATGGTTTGCTTCCCCTTTGGTCCGGATGACACGATGTCGAATATTTCCAAAAACAATTTGAAATGTGGACTCGTCAGACCACAGAACACCTTGCATCAGTCCATCTTAGATGATCTCGGGCCCAGAGAAGACGGCGACGTTTCTGGATGTTGTTGATAAAAGGCTTTAGCTTTGCATAGTAAAGCTTTAACTTGCACATACAGGTGTAGCGACTAACTATTTAATGAAAGTGGTTTTCTGAAGTGTTCCTTATCCCATGTGGGGATATACTTTAGAGATTGATGTCGGTTTTTGATACAGTGCCGTCTGAGGGATCGAAGGTCACGGTCATTCAATGTTGGTTTCCGGCCATGCCGCTTACGCGGAGTGATTTCTCCAGATGCTCTTAACCTTTTGATGATATTATGGACCGTAGATGTTGAAATCCCTAAATTTCTTGCAATTGCACTTTGAGAAACGTTATTAAACTGTTTGACTATTTGCTCATGTGGACAAAGGGGTGTACCTCGCCCCATCCTTTCTTGTGAAAGACTGAGCATTTTTTTGGGAAGCTGTTTTTATACCCAATCATGGCACCCACCTGTTCCCAATTAGCCTGCACACCTGTGCGATGTCCCAAATAAGTGTTTGATGAGCATGCCTCAACTTTATCACTATTTATTGCCACCTTTCCCAACTTCTTTGTCACGTGTTGCTGGCATCAAATTCTAAAGTTAATGATTATTTGCAAAAAAAAGTATCAGTTTGAACATCAAATATGTTGTCTTTGTAGCATATTCAACTGAATATGGGTTGAAAATGATTTGCAAATCATTGTATTCTGTTTATTTTTACATCTAACACAATTTCCCAACTCATATGGAAACAGGGTTTGTATATTGAGGCTACAAAGTGTGGTTTTTCTTGGTCAATGGAACAAAGTCTTCTATAGATTACTGGAATACTATAATGAGATAGCTGCAGCCCTACTAATAGAACAATATTCTATTTATTGTGTAACACTTAAAAAACCTTTTGCTCCTCAAGTCTACACACTGGCCCTTTAAGGCAGTACGACACTGCAGCGCCCTCTGGTACTCACACTCTGTTTAGTCTGCAGGAAAGCAATTATTGACGCTCCTATTGTGTTTGTATTTGAAACTGGACTGTATTTGCACGCTGCTTTTTTTTGTTTGTTTTTTGGTTATTGCTGGAAAAAGGAGCATGTTAGTTTGGACCTGCCGTATGAGACAAGAGCAGCAGTCAGCAATCACGGAGGGAGAAACACTAACATGCTGATTTAATGCTGCTGTCGGTATTTTTTAATGCGCGTCATCATCATCATCATCATCTGGTAGGTGAGGACTCTCCCTGCGCTCGTCCAATCAGACGATGAATGACGGCACTGATGAGACAAAGCCGCCTCATCAGTCCTCTGCCACATTGACACATTAGTAGGTGATGAAGTGCAGTTGATTCCGCATTCAAACTTACTGCTGAAGTAACTTTTTTAAAGATGCAATATATTTTTCACCATCTTGTTTTATTGCAAGGCGAGACGATGGTGTACATTTACGGGTTTGTGCCTTTTTTTTCTCCCTTTTTCTGTCTTCTCTCTTCCAACAGCTGTACTTTGTTTGCACTTTACACAATACAGTTGCTGACAAAAGCTTCATTTCTCTGCGCTTGTCTTTTTCTGTGTCTTGACTCCTTGCCTTGCTTTTCTGCTGCCTCTCTTTAATATTTCCAGCCGCCGCCTTGACAGGTATGGCTAACTTTTCCTTCTTCCTCCCATTCTCCTGCGCCGATCACATCTTATGTATTCCTCACTGCTGCCCTATGACGTCATGTCAGATTTCAACTAGCTGGCAGATAAACACTCCAATTGGCGCAAAAACATGCACCTGGGGATAGGTTGATTGGCAACACTAAATGGTCCCTAGTGTGTGAATGTTGTCTGTCTATCTGTGTTGGCCCTGCGATGAGGTGGCGATTTGTCCAGGGTGTACACCGCGTTCCGCACGAATACAGCTGAAATAGGTTCCAGCACCCACCTTGACCCCAAAAAGGGACAAGCGGTAGAAAATGGAGTGATGGATAATCCAGGGCTCACCAAAGTGGGGCCCGGGGGGTCGAGTCAATGTATTTGGCCCACCATACAGTGGGGCGAAAAAGTATTTAGTCTGTGCAAGTTCTCCCACTTAAAATGATGACAGAGGTCTGTAATTTTCATCATAGGTACACTTCAACTGTAAGAGACAGAATGTGAAAAAAAATTCCAGGAATTCACATTGTAGGAATTATAAAGAATTGATTTGTAAATTATGGTGGAAAATAAGTATTTTGTCAACCGTTCAAAGCTCTCACTGATGAAAGGAGGTTTCAGCTCAAAATCTCACGATACATGTCCCCATTCATTCTTTCCTTAACACGGATCAATCGTCCTGTCCCCTTAGCAGAAAAACAGCCCCAACGCATGATGTTTCCACCCCCATGCTTCACAGTAGGTATGGTGTTCTTGGGATGCAACTCAGTATTCTTCCTTCAAACACGACAAGTTGAGTTTATGCCAAAAAGTTTTATTTTGACATTCATGACATTCTCCCAATCCTCTGCTGTATCATCCATGTATCCATTTTGGTATAAACTCAACTCGTTGTGTTTGGAGGAAGAAGAATACTGAGTTGCATCCCAAGAACACCACACCTACTGTGAAGCATGGGGGTGGAAACATCATGCTTTGGGGCTGTTTTTCTGCTAAGGGGACAGGACGATTGATCCGTGTTAAGGAAAGATTGAATGGGGCCATGTATCGTGAGATTTTGAGCCCAAACCTCCTTCCATCAATGAGAGCCTTGAATGGTTGACCAAATACTTATTTTCCACCATAATTTACAAATAAATTCTTTAAAATTCCTACAATGTGAACTCCTGGATTTCTTTTCACATTCTGTCTCTCACAGTTGAAGTGTACCTATGATGAACATTACAGACCTCTGTCATCATTTTAAGTGGGAGAACCTGCACAATCGGTGGCTGACTAAATACTTTTTTGCCCCACTGTATATAATGCATATTCATACTGACCTTTTAAGGTCACTAAGGTACCCCAATAATGATATCACATATCGGTCCAATATCAGCATAAAAAACAACAAAATTTCGGATTTTATTTGCGTCTAAACTTTACGATGTTAGTTTTACTATGAGACGTCCTGCACCAGTTTGCATCTAAATGTCTTCAATAAACACACACGCTTGGTCTTTTAGTTTAGTCATTTACACAAGGCCACTTGGAGCTGGTAGCTACACAACAGCTGAGCACACAATAACACACAAGCTAGGTAGGCCAGAGGTGTCAAAGTCAAGGCCCGAGATGATATTTGATTAGTATTAGACGCGGCCCACCGTTTTGCACGCACCAATTCTCCCATCTGTGTTGGCGATAAGAATTTTCAAAATGGAGTCCCAGAGGCCCCATCAAGTCATAAAAATGGGGTCCCACTTTTTTTGTTTTGAAAAAAATGATAAATATATGCATTAGCCTGTTATTTCTCACATTTTATATTGTGTTTTGGAAAAAGGTTGTCAGAAACATTACTTAATTAATTAAAAAATAATAATACAAAAGAAAACAATTTTGTATGCATATGTAAATTTATTCATTCACTTTCTTCTTTCCTTCATGGATCTAAACTTTACCGCTGCCGGTATTTTTTACTATATTTTTATTGTAATATTTTCAGAATTTTTGTTGTATTTTTGGCCAAAGTAAGATAAAAAACAATGTGAAGTTATCTTTGTTTTATTTGTAGTTTTAATGCCATGATTTGAATAGCCAGTTGCTTTTCAAATAATTTTGCTTGATCGAACCTTTTCTAACAGTCCACACACTACAAAATAATGCAAGTATGTATGATTGGGAGGCGTTCGGGTGTATGATTGGGAGGCGTTGGACGTGCCCTAAACACCACCTTAGCGAGGTGTTTAGGGCACGTCCAACCGGTAGGAGGCCACGGGGAAGACCCAGGACATGTTGGGAAGACTATGTCTCCCGGCTGGCCTGGGAACGCCTTGGGATCCCCCGGGAAGAGCTAGACAAAGTGGCTGGGGAGAGGGAAGTCTGGGTTTCCCTGCTTAGGCTGTTGCCCCCGCGACCCGACCTCGGATAAGCAGAAGAAGATGGATGGATGTATGATTGGTGTGGATATAGATTCAATATCAGCCAATACTCCATCCATTTTCTACCGCTTGTCCCTTATGGGGTGGCGGGGGGGTGCTGGAGCCTCTCTCAGCTGCATTTGGGCTCTACCTCATCGCAGGGCCAACACAGATGGAAAACATTCTCAAGGCTTCAAAATGGAAAGTAAACAAAGTTGTATTAGGACACCCCGACACTTAATTTGCATAATTGGCAATGTCATTGTTACGGACATATTTCAAAATGCAAACTGTCTTTTTGTCACTTCTTTTTCTTTTGTTTTAACTGCTCTCAGAAGGCACCCGCTGCTCGTTGAGAAGAGCACTACGTGCCTCCATGTTGGCCATTCAATAAGAACCAAAAAAAGTCCCTAGGATTTGTCGGCTTTGTTTTCAGCTAAAAGGGTGCAAATACTCGCTAGGTTGCAATACCAATGCCCTGCTTGTCAGGTTCAAACGCTGACGACATTTATTAAACAGACAAGAAGCAAGGAATCATGCAGAGACAGAGTTCAATTTAGCTCATGAGGAGAACGCATGGAGCTGCACACTTAGTCACAGTCTCACCCTATGCTCTAAGGCAGTGGTTCTCAACCTTTTTTCAGTGATGTACCCCCTGTGAACATTTTTTTAATTCAACTACCCCCTAATCAGAGCAAAGCATTTTTGGTTGAAAAAAAGAGATAAAGAAGTAAAATACAGCACTATGTCATCAGTTTCTGGTTTAATAAATTGTATAATAGTGCAAAATATTGCTCATTTGTAGTGGTCTTTCTTGAACTTTTTGGGGGGAAAATGATATAAAAATAACTAAAAACTTGTTGAGAAAGAAACAAGAGATTCAATTATAAATAAAGATTTATACACATAGAAGTAATCATCAACTTAAAGTGCCCTCTTTGGAGATTGTAATAGAGATCCATCTGGATTCATGAACTTAATTCTAAACATTTTATTCACAAATAAAGAAATCTTTAACATCAATATTTATGGAACATGTCCACAAAAAATCTAGCTGTCAACACTGAATATTGAATTGTTGCATTTCTTTTCTCAGTTTATGAACTTACATTCATATTTTGTTGGAAGTATTATTTAATAAATATATTTATAAAGGATTTTTGAATTGTTGCTATTTTTAGAATATTTTAAAAAATCACGTACCCCCTGGCATACCTTCAAGTACCCCCAGGGGTACGCGTACCCCTATTTGAGAACCACTGCTCTAAGGTACTTATTCAGGTATTTATTCAGGAGTTCCCCAGTCAACATCACCGAGGCCGCCTCTAAAAGAAGTGGTAACATATATCATGCGAAGCAGCTCCAGTACGCACAATACGTGCCGGAATGTGCTGGGGCCTTGTTATTTCGCCTTGTCTCTGCTTCGTATGTGTGCTGTCGTCTTATCTGCGTTGAGGTCCTTGAAGTCCTTGGCTGTTAGCGAATTAAAACAAAGATAACATCTGCGGCTGAGGCCACCCCTCAGACAAGAAGTTTTTGTCCTTGCACAGATAGAAATAACTGTAGCAACCTGACTTTAAGCATACTAAAGTTGTGTGATAATATATATACATGATTATTCTCACACTGCTGCTACGTCTTCTTATTCTCTGGCAGACCGTGTGCACATGAGCTGTGCTAAGAAGGACAAGTTGCATCCACCCACAGTCCCATTATAATCTGTCAATAATGGAAAACACTGCGTTTTTTTTCTTTCCTTTGTTGCCATCTGTCTACTGTACACATCCATCCATCATCCATCCATCTCTGTCTGTCCATCCTTCCTCTCAAACCCCGATGGCTGACGCTCGCTGTCCTGCTGTCACTTTCCAGGCGACGAAACCTACCAGGACATTTTCCAGGACTTCTCCCACATGGCCTCTAATGATCCGGACAAGCTGAAACGCTACCAGCACTACGACACGCACAAACCCTGACTCGGCACTTCCTCGTAAACACACACACACACACACACACACACACAGACACACACACACAGCAGCTAACGTGTGTTTCATGTCATTGTAGGTCACATGATGATGAAAAGGAGGCAGAGCTTCAGTCAAGAAGGAGAACGGTACAAACTCTCATGGACCTTCTGGACCTTTCCATTCAGAGACTAAATTTGCACACCTTCATTTGTGTGGCGTGCTGAAGAAGCCAGGACATGTTGCAGCGTCAGCGGATCGACATTTTTCCAGCGAGGAGTGACCATGTGGGTAGTTTTTAAAGAACACCATGTGGGTAGTTTTAAAGAACACCATGTAGGGAGTTTTTAAAAACTACCATGTGGGTAGTTTTAAAGAACACCATGTGGGTAGTTTTAAAGAACACCATGTGGGTAGTTTTAAAGAACACCATGTGGGTAGTTTTTAAAGAACACCATTTGGGTAGTTTTAAAGGACACCATGTGGGTAGTTTTAAAGAACACCATGTGGGTAGTTTTAAAGAACACCATGTGGGTAGTTTTAAAGAACACCATGTGGGTAGTTTTTAAAGAACAACATGTGGGTAGTTTTTAAAGAACACCATTTAGTTAGTTTTTAAAGAACACCATGTGGGTAGCTTTAAAGAAGACTATGTGGGTAGTTTTTAAAGAACACCATGTGGGTAGTTTTTAAAGAACACCATGTGGGTAGTTTTTAAAGAACACCATTGTGGGTAGTTTTAAAGAACACCATGTAGGTAGTTTTAAAGAACACCATGTGGGTAGTTTTTAAAGAACACCATGTGGGTAGTTTTTAAAGAACACCATGTGGGTAGTTTTCAAAGAACACCATGTGGGTAATTTTTAAAGAAATCCTTATGGGTAGTTTTTAAAGAACACCATGTGGGTAGTTTTAAAGAACACCATGTGGGTAGTTTTTAAAGAACACCATGTGGGTAGTTTTAAAGAACACCATGTGGGTAGTTTTAAAGAACACCATGTGGGTAGTTTTAAAGAACATCATGTGGGTAGTTTTTAAAGAACACCATGTGGGTAGTTTTCAAAGAACACCATGTGGGTAGTTTTTAAAGAACACCATGTGGGTAGTTTTAAAGAACACCATGTGGGTAGTTTTTAAAGAACACCATGTGGGTAGTTTTAAAGAACACCATGTGGGTAATTTTTAAAGAAATCCTTATGGGTAGTTTTTAAAGAACACCATGTGGGTAGTTTTAAAGAATGTCCTTTTAAGAAGCTGCTGGTCCTCGTAGTTTGAGTCAGCATGAATGTGAATCGTTCTGCAAACCAAAGTCATTGGCCATGAATCAAACTCAACGTTCTTTTATTTATGAACTAGGCTTCCTCGTCCACACATTTGTTCGTCCTTTTTATTGAAACTTTATTCTTGTAGCGCGTCTCCTTTTGCCTTCTTTTCACTTGATCGTGGAGCTGGCTGGAAAAGAAAAGAATTCCAACCATTTTAAAAACTGCACAGTGATTCTACTTTTTAATGATGTAAGTTCTTAATGACTCAAAACAAAAATCCTCATCTTTGATTATTGTTTGTTTGTTTTTGTGTTCAAACTCATTTCACTTCATGTATTATCAAATAATGATGTACAGCACAAGCAAGTTGGGATAAAAAAAACATGTACTTTTGTGCTTTTAAATAGTTTATTGTGACATTTGTGGTACTTGAATCTTGTGTATATTCTCTGTACCTTGTACTCATCTTTTTATATTGTTGCATGTACTGTACATTAGTAGTTGTACTATTATTATTACACAAACTGCTGAGTCCAATGTGGTTTTTTGTGTCCTAACAATTTCCCACATTTACACTTTCATGCATAAAAAGGGTTTTTTTTATTACTTTCCAGACATAAAAAAAGACTTAAAAAATAATAAATAATAATAAAAATGTATCTGATTTGTTTTGTTTTGACAAAAGAACACATTTATTTGATTTAAAAAGATATAATGGGACAAGTGGTAGAAAATGGATGGATGGATAATTGAAGATGTTTTTTGAAATAGTAAAAAAACGAAATGCGTATAATCACATTTTGATTTATTCAACAAATTATAGTTTAACTTTTTTTTTTTTTTTATGTTTTTGACACAAAATTAATTTTCTTCCTGTTTGCCTGCAGAAATCTTATTTTGTCTTCATCAAAAAAGTGTGTATTATTATTTATTATTGTAACAATGTGTACGTTAAGAACACGCAGGACTGTTGAAGACTTCGGCGTCATTCTGGGTGACTACTACCGATGTCTGGAAAAAAAAATAATAATAAAAAAAAATTGCGATGTCTAATACCACCGATTTTCTTTCCGAGCCGATACCAAATCCAATTTCAGCTGGTATCGGCAATATTGGTCCGATACCGACAATTTGTGAAAATATGCATAATGTGTCTGGTAAAATGTAAAAAATAGTGTATTTTAAGAGTTGCTGCTCCACAATTTTAGTCATTATATTTGCACTTCAAAAATCTTCTCCATGATTTCAGCTCCATACTCCTGTTTATTGACATTGTCATTACCGCCCCAAGTGGTGGAAAAGTGTATTACAGCTGAGTACTGCTACGGACCATTGCTGAGAAATAAGATCCTTGTACTTTTTGGCGGCTCTCGAGGCGGCCCTATGGTTAAGAAACATACCAATCTTAATGATTTAATGAGTTTATACTGTGTTCCTGTTAAAGATATGCATTATCCCAAATAACGAACTAACATATCAAAAGTATCTTTTTTTTTTAAGAATCGATATTGGCGTATAAAGCTCTGATATCGGTGGTATCGGTATTTCAGTATCGAGCTGCACATGACTTGCGCCTACAGGTCATATTTAATATTGCCATGTATGCATATTTGCCAACCCTCCCCAATTTTCCATATATATATATATATATATATATATATATATATATATATATATATATAAACGGGTATTTCTGTCTGTCATTCTGTCGTACATTTATTTTCCTTTTGCGGAAGGTTTTTTGTAGAAAATAAATTATGAAAAAAAACACTTAGTTAAACGGTATAAAAGAGGAGACAACTGGAAAAACATGAAAATTAAAATTTGAAACATAGTTTATATTCAATTTTGACTCTTTAAAATTCCAAATTCAGAGGAAAAACTTGCTAATTCGAATCTTTTTGAAAAAATTTAAAAAATAATTTATGGAACATCATTAGTAATTATTCCTGATTAAGAATAATTTTAGAATTTTGATGACATGTTTTAAATAAGTTAAAATCCAATCTGCATTTTGTTAGAATATATAACAAATTGGACCAAGCTATATTTCTAACAAAGACATCATTATTTCTTCTAGATTTTCCAGAACAAAAATTTTCAAGTAAATTCAAAAGCCTTTGAAATAAGGTTTAAATTTGATTCTAAAGATTTTCTAGATTTGCCAGAATATTTTTTTATTTTATTTTAATCATAATAAATTTGAAGAATTATTTCACAAATATACTTTGTTGAAAAAACGGAAGCTAAAGTGAAGAATTAAATAAAAATGTATTTATTATTCTTTACAATAACAATAAAAAAATACACTTGAACATTGATTTAAATTGTCAGGAAAGAAGAGGAAGGAATTTAAAAGTTAAAAAGGTATATGTTTAAAAATCCTAAAATATTTTTTAAGGTTGTATTTTTTCTCTAAAATAGGTTTTTTGAAATTTATTAGAAGCAAATAAAAAAAAAGAATTTATTTAAACAAGTGAAGACCAAGTCTTTAAAATATTTTCTTGGATTTTCAAATTCTATTTGAGTTTTGTCTCTCTTAGAATTAAAAATGTCGAGCAAAGCGAGACCAGCTTGCTAGTAAATAAATACAATTTAAAAAATAGAGGCAGCTCACTGGTAAGTGCTGCTATTTTGAGCTATTTTTAGAACAGGCCAGCGGGCGACTCATCTGGTCCTTACGGGCTACCTGGTGCCCGCGGGCACTGCGTTGGTGACCCCTGCTGTAACATATTATTTTAAATAGGTTTAATATGATTATGACGACATTGTTGTTATTATGGCGAAGAAGAAGAAGACGTCAAAATGGCGGCCTATCCTTCCTAAAGTGTAACATTCCCATCAGGTCCTTCCTCCACTTGTTGTCCACCAGTCGACATTTCCCATCTTCCGATGTGACATGATGAAGTTCTTCAAGATCACACTTTATCGCCGCCAGCCAACATTTGACTCAATTCTCCTCATAAACGAGCCATTTTGAATTGATTAACGTGGACCCCGACTTAAACAAATTGAAAAACTTATTGGGGTGTTACCATTTAATGGTCAATTGTACGGAATATGTACTGAACTGTGCAATCTACTAATAAAATAATCAGTCAATCAAAAAACGATGACCCTCCGAGCCGGTAGGGGGCAGCATATCAGCAGACACCTGGTAATTGGCACACATTAGCCTCGGCTCACTTGCTGTGAGCTTACTTGCAAACACTTTACCAATTTTTTTTTTTTGTAGTAATTTTCACAATGCAAGGTTTAAAAAGCATTAAGTACAATTACTTTGCTGACATATTACATAAATCGCTGCAAAAATAGGACAAATGTAAAAAAAAGTCACTGATTTAAAGGCCTACTGAAATGAGATGTTCTTATTTAAACGGGGATAGCAGGTCCATTCTATGTGTCATACTTGATCATTTCGAGATATTGCCATATTTTTGCTGAAAGGATTTAGTAGAGAACATCCACCATAAAGTTCGCAACTTTTGGTCGCTAATAAAAAAGCCTTGCCTGTACCGGAAGTAGCAGACGATGTGCGCGTGACGTCACGGGTTGTGGAGCTCCTCACATCCTCACATTGTTTACAATCATGGCCACCAGCAGCGAGAGCGATTCGGACCGAGAAAGCGATGATTTCCCCATTAATTTGAGCGAGGATGAAAGATTTGTGGATGAGGAAAGTGAGAGTGAAGGACTAGGGGAAAAAAAATAGACGGCAGAGTGATTCAGATGTTATTAGACAAATTTACTAGGATCATTCTGGAAAATCCCTTATCTGCTTATTGTGTTACTAGTTGTAGATTCCTAAAGTAGCCTCAGCTTGATGCTCCTCTACTTTCTCCTTCTCAGCTTCTTGCGGCAACAACAAAACAAAACTCCAGACCTTCTTCTTCGTTTGTATGGTTTACTTGTCAACTTAATAATTCAAAAACGTAAAACAATCACGATGTGGGAACAAATGAATGACAAAATAAAGAGAGTTTGTTACAGTACGAGTTAGAAAAAGTATGAGTGAGGTCAAAAAACTGTGTGGCTTGATTCCACCGCACCTGACTGCAATTACCCATAACACCTTGCGTCCAAAAACCCCCTTTCCACACAGATCCTTCTGCCATATATGCACTTAAAACAGTTACGTCATCAAATTATTTTGACAAATGTAATAATTACAAATAAAGTGAGCTTTACATAATTACTCTAAGCATTCAATATATACATTTTCTCATCATGCAAATAAAGTAAATAGTCCCCTTTCGGCTGAATAAACATAATGCAACTTCCGTAAAATTTAAATGAACTTAAACAGTATTTAGGCTCCTACATTAGTGATTTAGCGTTTTAGTGAAAGTCGGAGGGGTGTGGTAACCGCCAGTGTCTCTGAGGGAAGCCGTTCGGGCCGGGCTTAGATTATTAGTTTTTCCCTCCTCCTCAGTGTAAGCATCCGACGGTAAGTAGTCTGCCGGTGGGAGGAGGCAAGAGTGTCCGCAGCTGCCTCTTTGACAGCTGCAGGAGGAACGACGCAAGCTCTCCGTTCATGTCTACGGTAAGAGCCGACTTATTACCACCATTTTCTCACCGAAACCTGCCGGTTGACATGCTTGACCGCTTAGTTCCATAGTAAAGCTTCACCTTCGGGAATGTAAACAAGGAAACACCGGCTGTTTTTGTGTTGCTAAAGGCGGCCGCAATACACCGCTTCCCACCTACATCTTTCTTCTTTGACGTCTCTATTATTAATTGAACAAATTGCAAAAGATTCAGCAGAATATTTTAGGTAAATATCTCACTTTACTTACAAGTAGGGATTCTCAAACTAGTAACTGAGCCAAAGAAGTTTGGAAATGCAAATATTTCAGGGTTTATTTATTTCACAATTTAATTAACATATTTAAATAATTACAGAACTTAAATGTCTCATTAATTGAAATTGAAATTGATTACAAAATGTCACTGGTAAATTTAATGTAAATTATATTTACTTATTTCTATATTTATTAAATATTCAATTTATTGAAGTCAATTATTTAATGTTAAAAACATGTTCATGATTTATTTATTTCACAATTTAATCAACATCTTTAAATAATTACAGAACTTAAATGTGTCATTAATTAAAATCGGAATTGATTACAAAATGTCACTGGTAAATTTAATGTAAATTATATTTACTTATTTCTATATTTATTAAATATTTGATTATTTGAAGTCAATTAATGTTAAAAATTGTTTCATGATTTATTTATTTCACAATTTAATTAACATCATTAAATGCTTACATAATTTAAATATGTCCTTAACATTGGAATCATATAAAAAAATGTCATTAATAAATGTATGTAAATTATATTTACTTAGTTCTATATTTATTAAATATTTAATTAATTGAAGTCAATTATTTAATGTTAAAAATTGTTTCATGATTTATTTATTTCACAATTTAGTCAACATCTTTGAATGATTACAGAACTTAAATGTGTCATTAATTAAAATTGGAATTGATTACAAAATGTCACTGGTAAATTTAATGTAAATTATATTTACTTATTTCTATATTTATTAAATATTTAATTATTAGAAGTCAATTAATGTTAAAAATTGTTTCATGATTTATTTATTTCACAATTTAATCAACATCATTAAATACTTACATAATTTAAATATGTCCCTAGTGTTGGAATTAAATAAAGAAAATGTAATTAGTAAATTTATGTAAATTATATTTACTTATTTCTGTATTTATCAAATATTTAATTAATTGAAGTCAATTATTTAATGTTAAAAAAATGTTCATGATTGATTTATTTCACAATTTAATCAACATCTTTAAATAATTACAGAACTTAAATGTGTCATTAATTAAAATTGGAATTGATTACAAAATGTCACTGGTAAATTTGATGTAAATTATATTTACTTATTTCTATATTTATTAAATATTTAATTATTTGAAGTCAATTAATGTTAAAAATTGTTTCATGATTTATTTATTTCACAATTTAATTAACATCATTAAACACTTACATAATTTAAATATCTCCTTAAAATTGGAATTATATATAAAAAAATGTCATTAGTAAATTTATGTAAATTATATTTACTTATTTATACATTTATTAAATATTTAAATATTTGAAGTCAATGATTTAATGTTAAAAATTGTTTCATGATTTATTTATTTCACAATTTAATCAACATCTTTAAATAATTACAGAACTTAAATGTGTCATTAATTAAAATTGGAATTGATTAAAAAATGTCATTGGTAAATTTAATGTAAATTATATTTACTTATTTCTATATTTATTAAATATTTAATTAATTGAAGTCAATTAATGTTAAAAATTGTTTCATGATTTATTTATTTCACAATTTAATTAACATCATTAAATACTTACATAATTTAAATATCTCCTTAACATTGGAATTAAATGCATAAATAAGTTTTTTTTTATTACTTTCCAGACATAAAAAAAGACTTGAAAAAATGATAAATAATGATAAAAAAATGTATCGGAATTTTTTTGTTTTAACAAAGGAACACATATATTTGATTTAAACAGATATAATGGGACAAGCGGTAAAAAATGGATGGATGGACAATTGAAGATGTTTTTTGAAATAATAAAAAAAAGAAATACGTATAATCACATTTTGATTTATTGAACAAATTATAATTTAACTTATTTTTTTTTAAATGTTTTCGACACAAAATCTTTAAATACTTACAGAACTTAAATGTGTCATTAATTAAAATTGGAGTTGATTACAAAATAATAAAAAAAGTCAGTAGTAAATTTATGTAAATTATATTTACTTTTTTGTATATTTATTAAATATTTAATATTTGAAGTCAATTATTTAATGTCTAAATTTGTTCATGATTTATTTATTTCACAGTATAATTAACATCATTAAATATTTACATAATTTAAATGTGTCCTTAACATTGGAATTAAATTTAAAAAATGTAATTAGTAAATTTATGTAACATTAGATTTACTTATTTTGATATTTAGAAAATATTTAATTATTTGAAGTGAATTATTTGTTTTAAATATTTCATGATTTAATTATTTTATAATTTATTATTTTTTATAAATGCTGTAAAACATATTCAACCATTAAAAGTACTTGCACGATACTGCACTTCCTGTTTTTTAATAGATATTTAATTGGCCAAATAACTTAAATATACCCCGCGACCCCAAAAGGGAATAAGCGGTAGAAAATGGATGGATGGGATGGAACTTAAATATAATTAAATAAGTGGCAAACAGGTTTTACATCATTCCTCCATATTTAAAACAACTTAAGTGAGTAAACTCCAAAATAAAACGTCATGTCTGTTATGATCCGGGGCCCGGATCATAAATTATTTTGGTTTTTGAGTCCTTTTGTGTTCCCTGTATGTTTTTGGACTCTTCCGATCCCTGCTTTGGCTCCTCCTTGTTTTTATCTTGTTACCGTGGTTTCTCATTTGTTCCACCTGCTCTTCTTTTTTACACGCACCTGTGTTTTGATTATTGCTTTAGTATTTAAGCCTGCCTTCGACCTCAGTTCTGTCTTGATCCGTTGTTTGCTCTATGCAACACTCACCTTGGTATTTTCTACTTCTATGTCTAGACTTGTGCTAAGTTTCGCCTTAGTTTCGAGTGCGCTCAGCATGTCATTTTGGACTTTTGGACTCCACAGTAATTTTAGCTTAGTTCGGCACGCTTTTTCTTTTGTCTGTTTTGTACCAGTGTTCTTTTATTTTTGTACAAAACCTGTTTCCATAGGAGTTGTGTTGGATGTAAATATTAACGAAATACAATGATTTGCAAATCCTTTTCAACCCATATTCAGTTGAATGCACTACAAAGACAAGATATTTGATGTTCAAACTCATAAACTTTTTTTTTTGTTGCAAATAATAATTATCTTAGAATTTCATGGCTGCAACACGTGCCAAAGTAGTTGGGAAAGGGCATGTGCACCACTGTGTTACATCACCTTTTCTTTTAACAACACTCAATAAACGTTTGGGAACTGAGGAGACACATTTTTGAAGCTTTTCAGGTGGAATTCTTCCCCATTCTTGTTTTATGTACAGCTTAAGTTGTCGTATTTTAGGCTTCAAAATTTTCAGTGGGAGACAGGTCTGGACTACAGGCAGGCCAGTGTAGTACCCGGACTCTTTTACTATGAAGCCACGCTGTTATAACATGTGGTGTGGCATTGTCTTGCTGAAATAAGCAGGGGCCTCCATGATAACGTTGCTTGAATAGCAACATATGTTGCTCCAAAACCTGTATGTACCTTTCAGCATTAATGGTGCCTTCACAGATGTGTAAATTACCCATGCCTTGGGCACTAATGTACCCCCATACCATCACAGATGCTGGCTTTTGAACTTTGCGCCTATAAGAAGCTGGATGGTTCTTTTCCTCTTTGTTCCCGAGAACACAAAGGTCCATAGTTTCCAAAAACAATTTGAAATGTGGACTCGTCAGACCACAGAACACTTTTCCACTTTGCATCAGTCCATCTTAGATGATCTCGGGCCCAGAGAAGCCGGCGGCGTTTCTGGATGTTGTTGATAAATGGCTTTTGCTTTGCATAGTAGAGCTTTAACCTGCACTTACAGATATAGCGACAAACTTTATTTATTGACAGTGGTTTTCTGAAGTCTTCCTGAGCCCATGTGGTGATATCCTTTAGAGATTGATGTCGGTTTTTGATACAGGAATCGAAGGTCACGGTCATTCAATGTTGGTTTCCGGCCATGCCGCTTACGTGGAGTGATTTCTCCAGATTCTCTGAACCTTTTGATGATATTATGGACCGTAGATGTTGAAATCCCTAAATTTCTTGCAATTGCACTTTGAGAAACGTTCTTCTTAAACTGTTTGACTATTTGTGGACAAAGGGGTGCACATTTTTTTGGGAAGCTGTTTTTATACCCAATCATGGCACCCACCTGTTCCCAATTAGCCTGCACACCTGCGGGATGTTCCAAATAAGTGTTTGATGAGCACATCAGTATTTATTGCCACCTTTCCCAACTTCTTTGTCACGTGTTGCTGGCATCAAATTCAAGTTTATGAATTCGAACATCAAATATGTTGTCTTTGTAGCATATTCAACTGAATATGAGTTGAAAAGGATTTGCAAATCATTGTATTCCGTTTATATTTACATCTAACACAATTTCCCAACTCATATGGAAACGGGGTTTGTATTTAATTTATTTGAAGTCAACTATTTAATGTTAAAAATTGTTTCATGATTTATTTATTTCACAATAAAGTAACTTAAAAGTGTCATTAACATTTGAATTAAATAAAAAAAATGTCATTAGTTGATTTTTGTCAATTATATTAACTTATTTCGAGATTTATTAAATATATACTTATTTGAAGTCAATTATTTGTCATGATTTAATTATTTTACAATTTATTATTTTTATAAATGCTGTAAAACGTATTCAACCATTAGAAGTACTTGCACGATGCTGTACTTCCTGTTTATTGATATTTAAAAGACCAAATAACTTAAATAAAATAAAATAAGTGACAATCATGCTTTACATAATTTCTCTATATTTAACACAACTTAAGTGAGTAAACTCCAAAATAAAAATGTCATTTTTCTTTTCTTGTGTTATGAAATCTTAACAAATAAAACGATTTCAAAAGGAAGCGAAGAAGCTTTACAACGTTTTCAAATTTATTGTCAAGAAGCTTTGTTACAACAGAGAATCTACCAAACACATATTTTCATTTATGCATCGTAAGAATAAATACCAGAAAAATGAATGAATAGAACTTTGAGATTCAGAACGAGGAGAATTGCTGACAAAGCAACAAAAGAAAAGAAAGAAAAGCATGTGATGTACAGTAAAAAGTACAGTAAAAACATTGTTGACAATTTCCCTGCAAACATCCTTCATTTCTCGCCACATTTTCATTTCCGTGTGTAAAAAGAATATTTCTTCATGCCTCCAACAAACCATAAAAGACGTTTTTGATTTCAAGATGGTGAGAAATGTGTTCAGAAAACAAACTGAGCTGTACATTTCTATTTCTCACCCTTTTTTTTTTTTTCAAGTCCAATATTTTGGAACTCATGGACGTTTGGAAATGAAGTGGATTCTTATTCACGTGTGCTTAATGTGAAACCTCCAAAGTCTTCCCACCATATTTTTCCCATCGTTTTGGATATTTATTTTCACGGACGTGATATCGATAAATGTCCAATTGGAAAGTCTGCGACATCGGATAAAAGTCCAAAATGAATAAAGGATAACAAATGAGTCGCCCTGGCGAGTGAAGACGGACGACCAAGGCCGTTGTGTCGACTCAGCGCCTTTTTCCACTGCTGACTCTGCATTTGTTCACCAACAGGAATCGATGCCCTCCGGTTGTGTTGCCGCCTTATATTAACTGTAATAAAAATCATCACCTGTGAAAATGAAACCAAAACAAAAAAAGGAAAACCTCTTAATGTCCGCTGAGTTGATGTCTGAAATAACGTCAAGTAGGGATTGTGCCTTATTTTATTCCGAACCCTGTTCTGCTTTGGAGGTTCCACTTTGGGATTGTTCTGTGAGTCAGAGGCCGACAGTCCGGGTGTTGCTCGTCTTTTTGTGTTGCTGCTGTGGATGTAAACAACGTGCTGAGCTAATACGCTAGCTTGAGTGAGGAAAGTTGAAAAAAAAAAACGATATATTTGGCACATGACTTATGTGTTCGATTTGTTCCGATCCCAGCTGAGGCACCGGTGATTTTTTTTTATTTTTTTGTTTACTAACCGTAGATACATTCAAGAGGGGAAGTGCTCCGGTTGTTGATTACAACTTGTCAAGAGCCCGTGATTGACGTGTGGAATGGAAAACTAGTCAAGTCAGTTCAAAAAGACGAGAACTTATCATAGAATTTGAAAATGAATAGTCAAAGCTGACTGATAAACCTTTATTTTGAAATCGTCTACACCAGTGGTCCCCAACCTTTTTGTATCCGCGGACCGGTCAAACTTTAATAATTTGTCCCGCGGCCCGGGGGGGGGGGGGGCGTCCTTTTTTTTTTCTTTTTTTTTTCTTT